>NW_027340191.1:0-35969 GCF_005239225.2 Populus alba | reverse complement strand
GCAAACAGCGAAACGCTTTGACTCGGTGAGTTTCGCGGCATCCGACTTGGATTCCCCGGTTGCCGAAATTAGTTGCCTTTGAATTTCGGGTGATCCCTCTTTGCATGTATGCTTTCTGCTACTTGTTCTACATCAGATTCCTCCGCAAAGCGAAACGCTTTGACTCTTGTGAGTTTCGCGGCATTCCGATTTGGATGCCCCGGTTGCCTGAAATTCAGTTTGCCTTTGAATTTCGGGTGATCCTCTTGAGCCATGTATGCTTCTAGCTACCTGTTCTACATCAACACTCTCTTCCGCAAACAGCGAAACGCTTTGACTCGGTGAGTTTCGGCATTCGACTTGGATTTCCCGGTTGCCGAAATTCAGTTGCCCTTGAATTTCGGGTGATCCTCTTGAGCATGTATGCTTCTGCTACGTGTTCTACACAACACTTCCGCAAAGGGCGAACGTTTTGACTCGATGAGTTTCGCGGCATTCCGTCTTCGATGCCCCGGTTGCCGAAATTCAGTTGCTTTGAATTTCGAGTGATCTCCTCCTCTTGTGCATGTATGCTTCTGCTACTTGTTCTATCACCACACTTTCCTTCCGCAAAAGAACGCTTTGACTCGATGAGTTTCGCGGCATTCCGACTCGATCCCCGGTTGCCAAAATTCAGTTGCCTTTGAATTTCGGGTGATCCCTCTTGAGCATGTATGCTTCTGCTAGTTGTTCTACATCACACTTCCTTCCGCAAACAGCGAAACGCTTTGAATGATGCGATGAGTTTCGCGGCATCCATTCCGACTTCGATGCCCCGGTTGCCGAAATCAGTTTGCTTTGAATTTTCGGTTGTGATCCCTTGAGCATGATGTAGCTTCTGCTACTTTGTTCTACATCACACTTCTTTCCGCAAACAGCGAAAACGCTTTGATTTGGTGAGTTTCGCGGTATTTCCGACATTTTCGATGTCCCGGTTGCCCAAATTCAGTTGGCTTTGAATTTCTGGTGATCCTCTAGAGCATGTATGCTTCTGCTACTTGTTCTACATCACATTCTCTTCCGCAAACAGCGAAACGCTTTGACTTCGGATGAGTTTCGCGGCATTCCGACTTGGATTCCCCGGTTGCCGAAAATTATTGCCTTTGAATTTCGGTGATCCCTCTTGAGCATGTATGCTTCTGCTACTTTTCTACATTCACTCTCTTCCGCAAACAGCGAAACGCTTTCGGGACTCGTAGTTTCGCGGCATTCCGACTTGGATGCCCCGGTTGCGAAATTCAGTGCCTTTGAATTTCGGGTGATCCCTCTTGAGCATGTATGCTTCTGCTACTTGTTTTACATCACACTCTTCCGCAAACAGCGAAAGCATTCCGACTTGGATTTCGGGTTGTTCGAAATTCAGTTGCCTTTGAATTTCGGGTGATCCCTCTTGAGCATGTATGCTTCTGCTACTTGGTCTACGTCACACTTCCTTCCTTAAACAGCGAAACGCTTTGACTCGGTGAGTTTCGCGGCATTCCGACTTCGATGCCCCGGTTGCCGAAATTCAGTTGCCTTTGAATTTCGAGGGATCCCTCTTGTGCATGTATGCTTCTGCTACTTGTTCTACACCACACTTCCTTCCGCAAAGGGCGAAACGCTTTGACTCGTGAGTTTCGCGGCATTCCGACTTGGCCCGGTTGCCGAAATTCAGTTGCCTTTTGAATTTCGGGTGATCCCTCTTGAGCATGTATGCTTCTGCTACTTGTTCTACATCACACTTCCTTCCGCCAACAGCGAAACGCTTTGACTCGTGAGTTTCGCGGCATTTCCGATTTGGATTCCCCGTTTGCCGAAATTCAGTTGCCTTTGAATTTCGGGTGATCCCTCTTGAGCATGTATGCTTCTGCTACTTGTTCTACATCACACTTCCTTCCGCAAACAGCGAAACGCTTTGACTCGGTGAGTTTCGCGGCATTCCGATTTGGATTTCCCGGTTGCCGAAATTCAGTTTGCCCTTTGAATTTCGGGTGATCCCTCTTGAGCATGTATGCTTCTGCTACTTGTTGAACATCACATTCTCTTCCGCAAACAGCGAAACGCTTTGACTTGGTGAGTTTCGCGGCATTCCGACTTGGATTCCCCGGTTGTCGAAATTCAGTTGCCTTTGAATTTCGGGTGATCCCTCTTGAGCATGTATGCTTCTGCTACTTGTTCTACATCACACTTCCTTCCGTAAACAGCGAAACGCTTTGATTTGGTGAGTTTCGCGGTATTCCGACTTCGATGCCCCGGTTGCCCAAAATTCAGTTGGCTTTGAATTTCTGGTGATCCATCTTGAGCATGTATGCTTCTGCTACTTGTTCTACATCATATTCTCTTCCGCAAACAGCGAAACGCTTTGACTCGGTGAGTTTCGCGGCATTCCGACTTGGATTCCCCGGTTGCCGAAATTCAGTTGCCTTTGAATTTCGGGTGATCCCTCTTGTGCATGTATGCTTCTGCTACTGTGTTCTACATCATATTCCCTTCCGCAAACAGCGAAACGCTTTGACTCGGTGAGTTTCGCGGCATTCCGACTTGGATGCCCCGGTTGCTGAAATTCAGTGGCCTTTGAATTTAGGGTGATCCCTCTTGAGCATGTATGCTTCTGCTACCTGTTCTACATCACACTCTCTTCCGCAAACAGCGAAACGCTTTGACTTGGTGAGTTTCGCGGCATTCCGACTTGGATTTCCCGGTTGTTGAAATTCAATTGCCTTTGAATTTCGGGTGATCCCTCTTGAGCATGTATGCTTCTGCTACTTGGTCTACGTCACATTCCTTCCGCAAACAGCGAAACGCTTTGACTCGGTGAGTTTCGCGGCATTCCGACTTCGATGCCCCGGTTGCCGAAATTCAGTTGCCTTTGAATTTCGGGGGATCCCTCTTGTGCATGTATGCTTCTGCTACTTGTTCTATCACCCGGTGATCCTCTGAGCATGTATGCTTCTGGTACCTGCGCAAAGGTGCGAAAACGTTTTGACTCGATGAGTTTCGCGGCATTCCGACTTGGATGCCCCGGATTGCCGAAATTCAGTGCCTTTTGAATTTCGGGTGATCCCTCTTGAGCATGTATGCTTCTGCTACTTGTTCTACATCACACTCTCTTCCGCCAACAGCGAAACGCTTTGACTCGGTGAGTTTCGCGGCATTCCGATTTGGATTCCCCGGTTGCCGAAATTCAGTTGCCTTTGAATTTCGGGTGATCCCTCTTGAGCATGTATGCTTCTGCTACTTGTTCTACACCACATTCTTCTTCCACCGCAACAAAAGTTTCGCGTGGCATTCCGACTTGGATTCCCCGGTTGCCGAAATTCAGTTGCCTTTGAATTTCGGGTGATCCCTCTTGAGCATGTATGCTTCTGCTACTTGTTCTACATCACATTCTCTTCGCAAACAGCGAAACGCTTTGACTCGGTGAGTTTCGCGGCATTCGATTTGGATTTCCGGTTGCCGAAATTCAGTTGCCTTTGAATTTCGGGTGATCCTCTTGAGCATGTATGCTTCTGCTACTTGTTCTACATCACACTTCTTCCGCAAACAGCGTAACGCTTTGACTCGGTGAGTTTCGCGGTATTCCGACTTCGATGCCCCGTTGCCGAAATTCAGTTGCCTTTGAATTTCTGGTGATCCTCTTGAGCATGTATGCTTCTGCTACTTGTTCAACATCACATTCTCTTCCGCAAACAGCGAAACGCTTTGACTCGGTGAGTTTCGCGGCATTCCGACTTGGATGCCCCGGTTGCCGAAATTCAGTTGCCTTTGAATTTCGGGTGATCCCTCTTGAGCATGTATGCTTCTGCTACTTGTTCTACATCACACTCTCTTCCACAAACAGCGAAACGCTTTGACTCGGTGAGTTTCGCGGCATTCCGACTTCGATGCCCCGGTTGTTGAAATTCAGTTGCCTTTGAATTTCGGGTGATCCCTCTTGAGCATGTATGCTTCTGCTACTTGTTCTACATGACATTCTCCTCCGCAAACAGCGAAACATTTTGACTCGATGAGTTTCGCGGCATTCCGATTTCGATGCCCCGGTTGCCGAAATTCAGTTGCCTTTGAATTTCGGGTGATCCCTCTTGAGCATGTATGCTTCTGCTACTTGTTCTACATCACACTTCCTTCCGCAACAAGGGCGAAAACGCTTTGACTCGGTGAGTTTCGCGGCATTCCGACTTTGGATGCCCCGGTTGCCTGAAATTCAGTTGCCTTTGAATTTCGGGTGATCCCTCTTGAGCATGTATGCTTCTGCTACTTGTTCTACATCACTTCTCTTCCGCAAACAGCGAAACGCTTTGACTCAGTGAGTTTCGCGGCATTCCGATTTGGATTCCCCGGTTGCCGAAATTCAGTTGCCTTTGAATTTCGGGTGATCCCTCTTGAGCATGTATGCTTCTGCTACTTGTTCTACACCACACTTCCTTCCGCAAAGGGCGAAACGTTTTGACTCGATGAGTTTCGCGGCATTCCGTCTTCGATGCCCCGGTTGCCGAAATTCAGTTGCCTTTGAATTTCGAGGGATCCCTCTTGAGCATGTATGCTTCTGCTACTTGTTCTACATCACACTCTCTTGAAACGCTTTGACTTGAGTTTCGCGGCATTCCGATTTGGATTCCCCGGTTGCTGAAATTCAGTTGCCTTTGAATTTCGGGTGATCCCTCTTGAGCATGTATGCTTCTGCTACTTGTTCTACATCACACTCTCTTCCGCAAACAGCGAAACGCTTTGACTCAGTGAGTTTCGCGGCATTCCAATTTGGATTTCCCGGTTGCCGAAATTCAGTTGCCTTTGAATTTCGGGTGATCCCTCTTGAGCATGTATGCTTCTGCTACTTGTTCTACACCACACTTCCTTCCGCAAAGGGCGAAACGTTTTGACTCGATGAGTTTCGCGGCATTCCGACTTCGATTCCCCGGTTGCCGAAATTCAGTTGCCTTTGAATTTCGGGGATCCCTCTTGAGCATGTATGCTTCTGCTACTTGTTCTACACCACACTTCCTTCCGCAAAGGGCGAAACATTTGGACTCGATGTGTTTCGCGGCATTCCGACTTCGATGCCCCCGGTTGCCGAAATTCAGTTGCCTTTGAATTTCGGGTGATCCCTCTTGAGCATGTATGCTTCTGCTACTTGTTCTACATCACACTTCCTTCCGCAAACAGCGAAACGCTTTGACTCGGTGAGTTTCGCGGCATTCCGACTTCGATGCCCCGGTTGCCGAAATTCAGTTGCCTTTGAATTTTCGGGTGATCCCTCTTGAGCATGTATGCTTCTGCTACTTGTTCTACATCACACTTCCTTCCGCAAACAGCGAAACACTTTGACTTGGTGAGTTTCGCGGCATTTCCGACTTCGATGCCCGGTTGCACCAAAATTCAGTTGGCCTTTGAATTTCGGGTGATCCATCTAGAGCATGTATACTTCTGCTACTTGTTATACATCTCTTCCGCAAACAGCGAAACGATTTGACTCGGTGAGTTTCGCGGCATTCCAACTTGGATGCCCCGGTTGCCGAAATTCAGTGGCCTTTGAATTTCGGGTGATCCCTCTTGAGCATGTATGCTTCTGCTACCTGTTCTACATCACACTCTCTTCCGCAAACAGCGAAACGCTTTGACTCGGTGAGTTTCGCGGCATTCCGACTTGGCTTCCCCGGTTGTCGAAATTCAGTTGCCTTTGAATTTCGGGTGATCCCTCTTGAGTATGTATGCTTCTGCTACCTGTTCTAGATCACACTCTCTTCCGCAAACAGCGAAACGCTTTCACTCGGTGAGTTTCGTGGTATTCCGACTTCGATGACCCGGTTGCCGAAATTCAGTTGCCTTTGAATTTCGGGTGATCCCTCTTGAGCATGTATGCTTCTGCTACTTGTTCTACACCACACTTCCTTCCGCAAAGGGCGTAACACTTTGACTCGATGAGTTTCGCGGCATTTCGACTTCGATGCCCCGGTTGCCGAAATTCAGTTGCCTTTGAATTTCGGGTGATCCCTCTTGTGCATGTATGCTTCTGCTACTTGTTCTACATCACACTCTCTTCCGCAAACAGCGAAACTCTTTGACTTGGTGAGTTTCGCGGCATTCCGACTTCGATGCCCCGGTTGCCGAAATTCAGTTGCCTTTGAATTTCTGGGGATCCATCTTGAGCATGTATGCTTCTGCTACTTGTTCAACATCACATTCTCTTCCGCAAACAGCGAAACGCTTTCACTAGGTGAGTTTCGCGGCATTCCGACTTGGATGCCATAGTTGCCGAAATTCAGTTGCCTTTGAATTTCGGGTGATCCCTCTTGAGCATGTATGCTTCTGCTACTTGTTCTACACCACACTTCCTTCCGCAAAGGGCGTAACACTTTGACTCGGATGAGTTTCGCGGCATTCCGACTTTGATGCCCCGGTTGCCGAAATTCAGTTGCCTTTGAATTTCGGGTGATCCCTCTTGAGCATGTATGCTTCTGCTACTTGTTACATCACATTCTCTTCCGCAAACAGCGAAACGCTTTGACTCGGTGAGTTTCGCGGCATTCCGACTTCGATGCCCCGGTTGCCGAAATTCAGTTGCCTTTGAATTTCGGGTGATCCCTCTTGAGCATGTATGCTTCTGCTACTTGTTCTACATCACATTCTCTTCCGCAAACAGCGAAACGCTTTGACTCGATGAGTTTCGCGGCATTCCTACTTGGATTCCCCGGTTGCCGAAATTCAGTTGCCTTTGAATTTCGGGTGATCCCTCTTGAGCATGTATGCTTCTGCTACTTGTTCTACATCATATTCTCTTCCGCAAACAGCGAAACGCTTTGACTCGGTGAGTTTCGCGGCATTCCGACTTGGATTCCCCGGTTGCCGAAATTCAGTTGCCTTTGAATTTCGGGTGATCCCTCTTGAGCATGTATGCTTCTGCTACTTGTTCTACATCACATTCTCTTCCGCAAACAGCGAAACGCTTTGACTCGGTGAGTTTCGCGGCATTCCGACTTGGATGCCCCGGTTGCCGAAATTCAGTTGCCTTTGAATTTCGGGTGATCCCTCTTGAGCATGTATGCTTCTGCTACTTGTTCTACATCACATTCTCTTCCGCAAACAGCGAAACTCTTTGACTCGGTGAGTTTCGCGGCATTCCGATTTGGATTCCCCGGTTGCCGAAATTCAGTTGCCTTTGAATTTCGGGTGATCCCTCTTGAGCATGTATGCTTCTGCTACCTTGTTCTACATCACACTCTCTTCCGCAAACAGCGAAACGCTTTGACTCGGTGAGTTTCGCGGTATTCCGACTTCGATGCCCCGGTTGCCGAAATTCAGTTGCCTTTGAATTTCGGGTGATCCCTCTTGAGCATGTATGCTTCTGCTACTTGTTCTACACCACACTTCCTTCCGCAAAGGGCGTAACGCTTTGACTCGATGAGTTTCGCGGCATTCGACTTCGATGCCCCGGTTGCCGAAATTCAGTTGCCTTTGAATTTCGGGTGATCCCTCTTGAGCATGTATGCTTCTGCTACTTGTTCTACATCACACTCTCTTCCGCAAACAGCGAAACGCTTTGACTTGGTGAGTTTCGCGGCATTCCGACTTCGATGCCCGGTTGCCGAAATTCAGTTGCCTTTGAATTTCGGGTGATCCCTCTTGAGCATGTATGCTTCTGCTACTTGTTCAACATCACATTCTCTTCCGCAAACAGTGAAACGCTTTGACTAGGTGAGTTTCGCGGCATTCCGACTTGGATTCCATAGTTGCCGAAATTCAGTTGCCTTTGAATTTCGGGTGATCCCTCTTGAGGATGTATGCTTCTACTACGTGTTCTACACCACACTTCCTTCCGCAAAGGGCGTAACACTTTGACTCGATGAGTTTCGCGGCATTCCGACTTTGATGCCCCGGTTGCCGAAATTCAGTTGCCTTTGAATTTCGGGTGATCCATCTTGAGCATGTATGCTTCTGCTACTTGTTCTACATCACACTTCTCTTCCGCAAACAGCGAAACGCTTTGACTCGGTGAGTTTCGCGGTATTCCGACTTCGATGCCCCGGTTGCCCAAAATTCAGTTGCTTTTGAATTTCTGGTGATCCATCTAGAGCATGTATGCTTCTGCTACTTGTTCAACATCACATTCTCTTCCGCAAACAGCGAAACGCTTTGACTCGGTGAGTTTCGCGGCATTCCGACTTGGATTCCCCGGTTGCCGAAATTCAGTTGCCTTTGAATTTCGGGTGATCCCTCTTGTGCATGTATGCTTCTGCTACTTGTTCTACATCATATTCCCTTCCGCAAACAGCAAAATGCTTTGACTCGGTGAGTTTCGCGGCATTCTGATTTGGATTCCCCGATTGCCGAAATTCAGTTGCCTTTGAATTTCGGGTGATCCCTCTTGAGCATGTATGCTTCTGCTACTTGTTCTACATCACACTCTCTTCCGAAACAGCGAAACGCTTTGAATTGGTGAGTTTCGCGGCCTTCCGATTTGGATTCCCCGGTTGCTGAAATTCAGTTGCCTTTGAATTTCTGGGGATCCCTCTTGAGCATGTATGCTTCTGCTACTTGTTCTACATCACATTCTCTTCCGCAAACAGTGAAACGCTTTCACTCGGTGAGTTTCGCGGCATTCCGACTTGGATTCCCCGGTTGCCGAAATTCAGTTGCCTTTGAATTTCGGGTGATCCCTCTTGAGCATGTATGCTTCTGCTACGTGTTCTACATCACACTTCCTTCCGCAAAGGGCGTAACACTTTGACTCGATGAGTTTCGCGGCATTCCGACTTGGATGCCCCGGTTGCCGAAATTCAGTTGCCTTTGAATTTCGGGTGATCCCTCTTGAGCATGTATGCTTCTGCTACTTGTTCAACATCACATTCTCTTCCGCAAACAGCGAAACGCTTTGACTCGGTGAGTTTCGCGGTATTCCGACTTCGATGCCCGGTTGCCGAAATTCAGTTGCCTTTGAATTTCTGGTGATCCATCTTGAGCATGTATGCTTCTGCTACTTGTTCAACATCACATTCTCTTCCGCAAACAGCGAAACGCTTTGACTCGGTGAGTTTCGCGGCATTCCTACTTGGATTCCCCGGTTGCCGAAATTCAGTTGCCTTTGAATTTCGGGTGATCCCTCTTGAGCATGTATGCTTCTGCTACTTGTTCTACATCATATTCCTTCCGCAACAGCAAAACGCTTTGACTCGGTGAGTTTCGCGGCATTCCGATTTGGATTCCCCGATTGCCGAAATTCAGTTGCCTTTGAATTTCGGGTGATCCCTCTTGAGCATGTATGCTTCTGCTACTTGTTCTACATCACACTCTCTTCCGAAACAGCGAAACGCTTTGAATTGGTGATTTTCGCGGCATTCCGATTTCGATTCCCCGGTTGCCGAAATTCAGTTGCCTTTGAATTTCGGTGATCCCTCTTGAGCATGTATGCTTCTGCTACTTGTTCTACATCACACTCTCTTCCGCAAACAGCGAAACGCTTTGACTTGGTGAGTTTCGCGGCATTCCGACTTGGATTCCCCGGTTGCTGAAATTCAGTTGCCTTTGAATTTCGGGTGATCCCTCTTGAGCATGTATGCTTCTGCTACTTGTTCTACATCACACTCTCTTCCGAAACAGCGAAACGCTTTGACTCGGTGAGTTTCGCGGCATTCCGATTTGGATTCCCCGGTTGCTGAAATTCAGTTGCCTTTGAATTTCGGGTGATCCCTCTTGAGCATGTATGCTTCTGCTACTTGTTCTACATCACACTTCCTTCCGCAACAGCGAAACGCTTTGACTCGGTGAGTTTCGGCATTTCCGACTTCGATGCCCCGTTGCCGAAATTCAGTTGCCTTTGAATTTCGGGTGATCCCTCTTGAGCATGTATGCTTCTGCTACTTGTTCTACATCACACTCTCTTCCAAAACAGCGAAACGCTTTGAATTGGTGAGTTTCGCGGCATTCCGATTTGGATTCCCCGGTTGCTGAAATTCATTTGCCTTTGAATTTTCGGGTGATCCCTCTTGAGCATGTATGCTTCTGCTACTTGTTCTACATCACACTCTCTTCCGCAAACAGCGAAACGCTTTGACTCGGTGAGTTTCGCGGCATTCCGATTTGGATTTCCCGGTTGCCGAAATTCAGTTGCCTTTGAATTTCGGGTGATCCCTCTTGAGCATGTATGCTTCTGCTACTTGTTCTACATCACACTTCCTTTTGCAAAGGGCGAAACGCTTTGACTCGATGAGTTTCGCGGCATTCCGACTTCGATGCCCCGGTTGCCGAAATTCAGTTGCCTTTGAATTTCGAGGGATCCCTCTTGTGCATGTATGCTTTTGCTACTTGTTCTACACCACACTTCCTTCCGCAAAGGGCGAAACATTTTGACTCGATGAGTTTCGCGGCATTCCGATTTCGATGCCCCGGTTGCCGAAATTCAGTTGCCTTTGAATTTCGGGTGATCCCTCTTGAGCATGTATGCTTCTGCTACTTGTTCTACATCACACTTCCTTCCGCAAACAGCGAAACACTTTGAATCGGTGAATTTCGCGGCATTCCGACTTCGATGCCCCGGTTGCCGAAATTCAGTAGCCTTTGAATTTCGGGTGATCCCTCTTGAGCATGTATGGTTCTGCTACCTGTTCTACATCACACTTTCTTCCGCAAACAGCGAAACGCTTTGACTTGGTGAGTTTCGCGACATTCCGACTTGGATTCCCCGGTTGTCGAAATTTAGTTGCCTTTGAATTTCGGGTGATCCCTCTTGAGCATGTATGCTTCTGCTACTTGTTCTACATCACACTTCCTTCCGCAAACAGCGAAACGCTTTGACTCGGTGAGTTTCGCGGTATTCCGACTTCGATGCCCCGGTTGCCGAAATTCAGTTGCCTTTGAATTTCGGGTGACCCCTCTTGTGCATGTATGCTTCTGCTACTTGTTCTACACCACACTTCCTTCCGCAGAGGGCGAAACGCTTTGACTCGATGAGTTTCGCGGCATTCCGACTTGGATGCCCCGGTTGCCGAAATTCATGGCCTTTGAATTTCGGGTGATCCCTCTTGAGCATGTATGCTTCTACTACTTGTTCTACATCACACTTCCTTCCGCAAAAAAACGCTTTGACTCGATGAGTTTCGCGGCATTCCGACTTCGATGCCCCGGTTGCCAAAATTCAATGGCCTTTGAATTTCGGGTGATCCCTCTTGAGCATGTATGCTTTTGCTACTTGTTCTACATCACACTTCCTTGCTTAACAGCGAAACGCTTTGACTCGGTGAGTTTTCGCGCATTCCACTTCGATGCCCCGGTTGCCGAAATTTAGTTGCCTTTGAATTTCGGGTGATCCCTCTTGATCAAGTATGCTTCTGCTACTTGTTCTACATCACACTTCCTTCCTTAAACAGCGAAACGCTTTGACTCGGTGAGTTTCGCGGCATTCCGATTTGGATTCCCCGACCGAAATTCAGTTGCCTTTGAATTTCGGGTGATCCCTCTTGTGCATGTATGCTTCTGCTACTTGTTCTACATCATATTCCCTTCCGCAAAAAGCGAAACGCTTTAACTCAGTGAGTTTCGCGGCATTCCGATTTGGATTCCCCGTTTGCCGAAATTCAGTTGCCTTTGAATTTCGGTTGATCCCTCTTGAGCATGTATGCTTCTGCTACTTGTTCTACACCACACTTCCTTCCGCAAAGCGTAACGCTTTGACTCGATGAGTTTCGCGGCATTCCGACTTGGATGCCCCGGTTGACGAAATTCAGTGGCCTTTGAATTTCGGGTGATCCCTCTTGAGCTTGTATGCTTCTGCTACCTGTTCTACATCACACTCTCTTCCGCAAACAGCGAAACTCTTTGACTCGGTGAGTTTCGCGGCATTCCGATTTGGATTCCCCGGTTGCCGAAATTCAGTTGCCTTTGAATTTCGGGTGATCCCTCTTGAGCATGTATGCTTCTGCTACTTGTTCATAATCACATTCTCTTCCGCAAACAGCGAAACGCTTTAACTCGGTGAGTTTCGCGGCATTCCGACTTGGATTCCCCGGTTGCCGAAATTCAGTTGCCTTTGAATTTCGGGTGATCCCTCTTGAGCATGTATGCTTCTGCTACTTGTTCTACATCACACTTCCTTCCGCAAACAGCGAAACGCTTTGACTCGGTGAGTTTCGCGGTATTCCGACTTCGATGCCCCGGTTGCCGAAATTCAGTTGCCTTTGAATTTCTGGTGATCCATCTTGAGCATGTATGCTTCTGCTACTTGTTCAACATCACATTCTCTTCCGCAAACAGCGAAACGCTTTTCACTCGGTGAGTTTCGCGGCATTTCGACTTGATTCCCCGGTTGCCGAAATTCAGTTGCCTTTGAATTTCGGGTGATCCCTCTTGAGCATGTATGCTTCTGCTACTTGTTCTACATCACACTCTCTTCCGCAAACAGCGAAACGCTTTGACTCGGTGAGTTTCGCGGCATTCCGATTTGGATTCCCCGGTTGCCGAAATTCAGTTGCCTTTGAATTTCGGGTGATCCCTCTTGAGCATGTATGCTTCTGCTACTTGTTCTACATCACATTCTCTTCCGCAAACAGCGAAACGCTTTGACTCGGTGAGTTTCGCGGCATTCCGACTTGGATTCCCCGGTTGCCGAAATTCAGTTGCCTTTGAATTTCGGGTGATCCCTCTTGAGCATGTATGCTTCTGCTACTTGTTCTACATCACACTTCCTTCCGCAAAAAAGCGAAACGCTTTGACTCGGTGAGTTTCGCGGTATTCCGACTTCGATGCACCGGTTGCCGAAATTCAGTTGCCTTTGAATTTCTGGTGATCCATCTTGAGCATGTATGCTTCTGCTACTTGTTCTGAACATCACATTCTCTTCCGCAAACAGCGAAACGCTTTGACTCGGTGAGTTTCGCGGCATTTCGACTTGGATTCCCCGGTTGCTGAAATTCAGTTGCCTTTGAATTTCGGGTGATCCCTCTTGAGCATGTATGCTTCTGCTACTTGTTCTACACCACAATTCCTTCCGCAAAGGGCGTAACACTTTGACTCGATGAGTTTCGCGGCATTCCGACTTCGATTGCCCCGGTTGCCGAAATTCAGTTGCCTTTGAATTTCGGGTGATCCCTCTTGAGCATGTATGCTTCTGCTACTTGTTCTACACCACACTTCCTTCCGCAAAGGGCGAAACGTTTTGACTCGATGAGTTTCGCGGCATTCCGACTTCGATGCCCCGGTTGCCGAAATTCAGTTGCCTTTGAATTTCGGGTGATCCCTCTTGAGCACGTATGCTTCTGCTACTTGTTCTACACCACACTTCCTTCCGCAAAGGGCGTAACACTTTGACTCGATTAGTTTCGCGGCATTCCGACGTCGATGCCCCGGTTGCCGCAATTCAGTTGCCTTTGAATTTCGGGTGATCCCTCTTGAGCATGTATGCTTCTGCTACTTATTCTACATCACACTCTCTTCCGAAACAGCGAAACGCTATGACTTGGTGAGTTTCGCGGCATTCCGACTTGGATTCCCCGGTTGTCGAAATTCAGTTGCCTTTGAATTTCGGGTGATCCCTCTTGAGCATGTATGGTTCTGCTACTAGTTCTACATCACACTTCCTTCCGCAAACAGCGAAACGCTTTGACTCGGTGAGTTTCGTTGTATTCCGACTTCGATGACCCGGTTGCCGAAATTCAGTTGACTTTGAATTTTGGGTGATCCCTCTTGAGCATGTATGCTTCTGCTACTTGTTCTACACCACACTTCCTTCCGCAAAGGGCGTAACACTTTGACTCGATGAGTTTCGCGGCATTCCGACTTCGATGCCCCGGTTGCCGAAATTCAGTTGCCTTTGAATTTCGGGTGATCCCTCTTGAGCATGTATGCTTCTGCTACTTGTTCTACACCACACTTCCTTCCGCAAAGGGCGAAACGTTTTGACTCGATGAGTTTCGCGGCATTCCGACTTCGATGCCCCGGTTGCCGAAATTTAGTTGCCTTTGAATTTCGGGTGATCCCTCTTGAGCACGTATGCTTCTGCTACCTGTTCTACACCACACTTCCTTCCGCAAAGGGCGTAACGCTTTAACTTGGTGAGTTTCGCGGCATTCCGACATGGATTCCCCGGTTGTCGAAATTCAGTTGCCTTTGAATTTCGGGTGATACCTCTTGAGCATGTATGGTTCTGCTACTTGTTCTACATCACACTTCCTTCCGCAAATAGCGAAACGCTTTGATTCGGTGAGTTTCGCGGTATTCCGAATTCGATGCCCCGGTTGCCGAAATTCAGTTGCCTTTGAATTTCTGGTGATTCATCTTGAGCATGTATGCTTCTGCTACTTGTTCAACATCACATTCTCTTCCGCAAACAGCGAAACGCTTTGACTCGGTGAGTTTCGCGGCATTCCGACTTGGATTCCCCGGTTGCCGAAATTCAGTTGCCTTTGAATTTCGGGTGATCCCTCTTGAGCATGTATGCTTCTGCTACTTGTTCTACACCACACTTCCTTCCGCAAAGGGCGTAACACTTTGACTCGATGAGTTTCGCGGCATTCCGACTTGGATTCCCCGGTTGTCGAAATTCAGTTGCCTTTGAATTTCGGGTGATCCCTCTTGAGCATGTATGGTTCTGCTACTTGTTCTACAGCACACTTCCTTCCGCAAACAACGAAACGCTTTGACTCGGTGAGTTTCATTGTATTCCGACTTCGATGACCCGGTTGCCGAAATTCAGTTGCCTTTGAATTTCAGGAGATCCCTCTTGAGCATGTATGCTTCTGCTACTTGTTCTACACCACACTTCCTTCCGCAAAGGGCGTAACACTTTGACTAGATGAGTTTCGCGGCATTCCGACTTCGATGCCCCGGTTGCCGAAATTCAGTGGCCTTTGAATTTCGGGTGATCCCTCTTGAGCATGTATGCTTCTGCTACTTGTTCTACACCATACTTCCTTCCGCAAAGGGCGAAAGATTTTGACTCGATGAGTTTCGCGGCATTCCGACTTCGATGCCCCGGTTGCCGAAATTTAGTTGCCTTTGAATTTCGGGTGATCCCTCTTGAGCACGTATGCTTCTGCTACCTGTTCTACACCACACTTCCTTCCGCAAAGGGCGTAACACTTTGACTTGGTGAGTTTCGCGGCATTCCGACATGGATACCCCGGTTGTCGAAATTCAGTTTCCTTTGAATTTCGGGTGATCCCTCTTGAGCATGTATGGTTCTGCTACTTGTTCTACATCACACTTCCTTCCGCAAACAACGAAACACTTTGATTCGGTGAGTTTCGCGGTATTCCGACTTCGATGCCCCGGTTGCCGAAATTCAGTTGCTTTGAATTTCTGGTGATCCATCTTGAGCATGTATGCTTCTGCTACTTGTTCAATATCACATTCTCTTCCGCAAACAGCGAAACGCTTTGACTCGCTGAGTTTCGCGGCATTCCAACTTGGATTCCCCGGTTGCCGAAATTCAGTTGCCTTTGAATTTCGGGTGATCCCTCTTGAGCATGTATGCTTCTGGTACTTGTTCTACACCACACTTCCTTCCGCAAAGGGCATTACAGTTTGACTCGATGAGTTTCGCGGCATTCCGACTTCGATGCCCCGGTTGTCGAAATTCAGTTGCCTTTGAATTTCTGGTGATCCCTCTTGAGCATGTATGCTTCTGCTACTTGTTCTACATCACACTCTCTTCCGAAACAACGAAACGCTTTGACTTGGTGAGTTTCGCTGCATTCCGACTTGGATTCCCCGGTTGTCGAAATTCAGTTGCCTTTGAATTTCGGGTGATCCCTCTTGAGCATGTATGGTTCTGCTACTTGTTCTACATCACACTTCCTTCCGCAAACAGCGAAACGCTTTGACTCGGTGAGTTTCGCGGTATTCCGACTTCGATGCACCGGTTGCCGAAATTCAGTTGCCTTTGAATTTCTGGTGATCCATCTTGAGCATGTATGCTTCTGCTACTTGTTCAACATCACATTCTCTTCCGCAAAAGCGAAACGCTTTAACTCGGTGAGTTTCGCGGCATTTCGACTTGGATTCCCCGGTTGCCGAAATTCAGTTGCCTTTGAATTTCGGGTGATCCCTCTTGAGCATGTATGCTTCTGCTACTTGTTCTACACCACAATTCCTTCCGCAAAGGGCGTAACACTTTGACTCGATGAGTTTCGCGACATTCCGACTTCGATGCCCCGGTTGCCCAGAATTCAGTTGCCTTTAAATTTCGGGTGATCCCTCTTGAGCATGTATGCTTCTGCTACTTGTTCAACATCCCATTCTCTTCCGCAAACAGCGAAACGCTTTGACTCGGTGAGTTTCGCGGCTTTCCGACTTGGATTCCCCGGTTGCCAAAATTCAGTTGCCTCTGAATTTCGAGTGTTCCCTCTTTGAAGCATGTACGCTTCTGCTACTTTGTTCTACGTCAGACTTCCTTCCTTAAACAGCGAAAAGCTTTGAATCGGTGAGTTTCGCGGCATTCTGACTTCGATGCCCCTGTTGCCGAAATTCAGTTGCCTTTGAATTTCGTGTGATCCCTCTTGAGCATGTATGGTTCTGCTACTTGTTCTACATCACACTTCCTTCCGCAAACAGCGAAACGCTTTGACTCGGTGAGTTTCGTTGTATTCCGACTTCGATGACCCGGTTGCCGAAATTCAGTTGCCTTTGAATTTCGGGTGATCCCTCTTGAGCATGTATGCTTCTGCTACTTGTTCTACACCACACTTCCTTCCGCAAAGGGCGTAACCCTTTGACTCGATGAGTTTCGCGGCATTCCGACTTCGATGCCCCGGTTGCCGAAATTCAGTGGCCTTTGAATTTCGGGTGATCCCTCTTGAGCATGTATGCTTCTGCTACTTGTTCTACACCACAATTCCTTCTGCAAAGGGCGTAACACTTTGACTCGATGAGTTTCGCGGCATTCCGACTTCGATGCACCGGTTGCCAAAATTCAGTTGCCTTTGAATTTCGGGTGATCCCTCTTGAGCATGTATGCTTCTGCTACTTCTTCTAGACCACACTTCCTTACGCAAAGGGCGTAACACTTTGATTCGATGAGTTTCGCGGCATTCCGACTTCGATGCCCCGGTTGCCGAAATTCAGTAGCCTTTGAATTTATGGTGATCCATCTTGAGCATGTATGCTTCTGCTACTTGTTCAACATCACATTCTCTTCCGTAAACAGCGAAACGCTTTGACTCGGTGAGTTTCGCGGCTTTCCGACTTGGATTCCCCGGTTGCCGAAATTCAGTTGCCTTTGAATTTCGGGTGATCCCTCTTGAGCATGTATGCTTCTGCTACTTGTTCTACACCACACTTCCTTTCGCAAAGGGCGTAACACTTTGACTCGATGAGTTTCGCGGCCTTCCGACTTCGATGCCCCGGTTGCCGAAATTCAGTTGCCTTTGAATTTCGGGTGATCCCTCTTGAGCATGTATGCTTCTGCTACTTGTTCTACACCACACTTCCATACGCAAAGGGCGTAACACTTTGACTCGATGAGTTTCGCCGCATTCCGACTTCGATGCCCCGGTTGCCGAAATCCAGTTGCCTTTGAATTGCTGGTGATCCATCTTGAGCATGTATGCTTCTGCTACTTCTTCTAGACCACACTTCCTTACGCAAAGGGCGTAACACTTTGATTCGATGAGTTTCGCGGCATTCCGACTTCGATGCCCCGGTTGCCGAAATTCAGTAGCCTTTGAATTTATGGTGATCCATCTTGAGCATGTATGCTTCTGCTACTTGTTCAACATCACATTCTCTTCCGTAAACAGCGAAACGCTTTGACTCGGTGAGTTTCGCGGCTTTCCGACTTGGATTCCCCGGTTGCCGAAATTCAGTTGCCTTTGAATTTCGGTTGATCCCTCTTGAGCATGTATGCTTCTGGTACTTGTTCTACACCACACTTCCTTCCGTAAAGGGCGTAACACTTTGACTCGATGAGTTTCGCGGCATTCCGACTTCGATGCCCCGGTTGCCGAAATTCAGTTGCCTTTGAATTTCGGGTGATCCCTCTTGAGCATGTATGCTTCTGCTACTTGTTCTACACCACACTTCCTTACGCAAAGGGCGTAACACTTTGACTCGATGAGTTTCGCGGCATTCCGACTTCGATGCCCCGGTTGCCGAAATTCAGTTGCCTTTGAATTTCTGGTGATCCATCTTGAGCATGTATGCTTCTGCTACTTGTTCAACATCACATTCTCTTCCATAAACAGCGAAACGCTTTGACTCGGTGAGTTTCACGGCTTTCCGACTTGGATTCCCCGGTTGCCGAAATTCAGTTGCCTCTGAATTTCGGGTGTTCCCTCTTGAGCATGTACGCTTCTGCTACTTGTTCTACATCAGAGTTCCTTTCGCAAACGGCGAATCGCTTTGACTCGGTGAGTTTCGCGGCGTTCCGACATCGATGCCCCGGTTGCCAAAATTCAGTTGCCTTTGAATTTCGGGTGATCCCTCTTGAGCATGTATGCTTCTGCTACTTGTTCTACACCACACTTCCTTCCGCAAAGGGCGTAACACTTTGACTCGATGAGTTTCGCGGCATTCCGACTTCGATGCCCTAGTTGCCGAAATTCAGTTGCCTTTAAATTTCTGGTGATCCCTCTTGAGCGTGTATGCTTCTGCTACTTGTTCTACATCACACTCTCCTCCCGCAAACAGCGAAACGCTTTGACTCCGTGAGTTTCGTGGTAATCCGACTTCGATGCACCGGTTGCCGAAATTCAGTTGCCTTTGAATTTCTGGTGATCCATCTTGGGCATGTATGCTTCTGCTACTGGTTCAACATAACATTCTCTTCCGCAAACAGCGAAACGCTTTAACTCGGTGAGTTTCGCGGCATTCCGACATGGATTCCCCGGTTGCCGAAATTCAGTTGCCTTTGAATTTCGGGTGATCCCTCTTGAGCATGTATGCTTCTGCTACTTGTTCTACACCACACTTCCTTCCGCAAAGGGCGTAACACTTTGACTCGATGAGTTTCGCGGCATTCCGACTTCGATGCCCCAGTTGCCGAAATTCAGTTGCCTTTAAATTTCTGGTGATCCCTCTTGAGCGTGTATGCTTTTGCTACTTGTTCTACATCCAACTCTCTTCCGCAAATGGCAAAACGCTTTGACTCGGTGAGTTTCGCGGCATTCCGACTTTGATGCCCCGGTTGAAGAAATTCCATTGCCTTTGAATTTCAGGCGATCCCTCTTTAGCATGTATGCTTCTGCTACTTGTTCTACATCACACTCTCTTCCGAAACAACGAAACGCTTTGACTTGGTGAGTTTCGCGGCATTCCGACTTGGATTCCCCGGTTGTCGAAATTCAGTTGCCTTTGAATTTCGGGTGATCCCTCTTGAGCATGTATGGTTCTGCTACTTGTTCTACATCACACTTCCTTCCGCAAACAACGAAACACTTTGATTCGGTTGAGTTTCGGCGGTATTCCGACTTCGATGCCCGGTTGCCGAAATCCAGTTGCCTTTGAATTTCTGGTGATCCATCTTGAGCATGTATGCTTCTGCTACTTGTTCAACATCACATTCTCTTCCATAAACAGCGAAACGCTTTGACTCGGTGAGTTTCACGGCTTTCCGACTTGGATTCCCCGGTTGCCGAAATTCAGTTGCCTCTGAATTTCGGGTGTTCCCTCTTGAGCATGTACGCTTCTGCTACTTGTTCTACATCAGAGTTCCTTCCGCAAACGGCGAATCGCTTTGACTCGGTGAGTTTCGGGCGTTCCGACATCGATGCCCCGGTTGCCGAAATTCAGTTGCCTTTGAATTTCGGGTGATCCCTCTTGAGCATGTATGCTTCTACTACTTGTTCTACACCACACTTCCTTCCGCAAAGGGCGAAACGCTTTGACTCGGTGAGTTTCGCGGCATTCCGACTTGGATTCCCGGTTGCCAAAATTTCAATGGCTTTGAATTTCGGGTGATCCCTCTTGAGCATGTATGCTTCTGCTACTTTTTCTACATCACACTTCCTTCCTTAAACAGCGAAACGCTTTGACTCGGTGAGTTTCGCGGCATTCCAACTTCGATGCCCCGGTTGCCGAAATTCAGTTGCCTTTGAATTTCGGGTTGATCCCTTTTGATCAAGTATGCTTCTACTACTTGCTCTACATCACACTTCCTTCCATTAACAGCGAAACGCTTTGACTCGGTGACTTTTGCGGTATTCCGACTTCGATGCCCCTGTTGACGAAATTCTGTTGCCTTTGAATTTTGGGTGATCCCTCTTCAGCATGTATGCTTCTGCTTCTTGTTCTCCATCACACTCTCTTCCGCAAATAGCGAAACGCTTTGACTCGGTGAGTTTCACGGCTTTCCGACATGGATTCCCCGGTTGCCGAAATTCAGTTGCCTTTGAATTTCGGGTGATCCCTCTTGAGCATGTATGCTTCTGCTACTTGTTCTACACCACACTTCCTTCCGCAAAGGGCGTAACACTTTGACTCGATGAGTTTCGCGGCATTCCGACTTCGATGCCCCAGTTGCCGAAATTCAGTTGCCTTTAAATTTCTGGTGATCCCTCTTGAGCGTGTATGCTTTTGCTACTTGTTCTACATCCAACTCTCTTCCGCAAATGGCAAAACGCTTTGACTCTGTGAGTTTCGCGGCATCCGACTTTGATGCCCCCGGTTGAAGAATTCCATTTGCCTTTGAATTTCAGGCGATCCCTCTTTAGCATGTATGCTTCTGCTACTTGTTCTACATCACACTCTCTTCCGAAACAACGAAACGCTTTGACTTGGTGAGTTTTCGCGGCATTCCGACTTGGATTCCCCGGTTGTCGAAATTCAGTTGCCTTTGAATTTCGGGTGATCCCTCTTGAGCATGTATGGTTCTGCTACTTGTTCTACATCACACTTCCTTCCGCAAACAACGAAACACTTTGATTCGGTGAGTTTCGCGCGTATTCCGACTTCGATTGCCCCGGTTGCCGAAATCCAGTTGCCTTTGAATTTCTGGTGATCCATCTTGAGCATGTATGCTTCTGCTACTTGTTCAACATCACATTCTCTTCCATAAACAGCGAAACGCTTTGACTCGGTGAGTTTCACGGCTTTCCGACTTGGATTCCCCGGTTGCCGAAATTCAGTTGCCTCTGAATTTCGGGTGTTCCCTCTTGGCATGTACGCTTTTCTGCTACTTGTTTCTACATCAGAGTTCCCTTCCGCAAAACGGCGAATCGCTTTGACTCGGTGAGTTTCGCGGCGTTCCGACATCGATGCCCCGGTTGCCGAAATTCAGTTGCCTTTGAATTTCGGGTGATCCCTCTTGAGCATGTATGCTTCTACTACTTGTTCTACACCACACTTCCTTCCGCAAAGGGCGAAACGCTTTGACTCGTTGAGTTTCGCGGCATTCCGACTTGGATGCCCCGGTTGCCAAAATTCAATGGCCTTTGAATTTCGGGTGATCCCTCTTGAGCATGTATGCTTTTGCTACTTGTTCTACATCACACTTCCTTCCTTAAACAGCGAAACGCTTTGACTCGGTGAGTTTCGCGGCATTCCAACTTCGATGCCCCGGTTGCCGAAATTTAGTTGCCTCTGAATTTCGGGTGATCCCTTTTGATCAAGTATGCTTCTACTACTTGCTCTACATCACACTTCCTTCCTTAAACAGCGAAACGCTTTGACTCGGTGACTTTTGCGGTATTCCGACTTCGATGCCCCTGTTGACGAAATTCTGTTGCCTTTGAATTTTGGGTGATCCCTCTTCAGCATGTATGCTTCTGCTTCTTGTTCTCCATCACACTCTCTTCCGCAAATAGCGAAACGCTTTGACTCGGTGAGTTTCACGGCTTTCCGACATGGATTCCCCGGTTGCCGAAATTCAGTTGCCTTTGAATTTCGGGTGATCCCTCTTGAGCATGTATGCTTCTGCTACTTGTTCTACACCACACTTCCTTCCGCAAAGGGCGTAACACTTTGACTCGATGAGTTTCGCGGCATTCCGACTTCGATGCCCCAGTTGCCGAAATTCAGTTGCCTTTAAATTTCTGGTGATCCCTCTTGAGCGTGTATGCTTTTGCTACTTGTTCTACATCCAACTCTCTTCCGCAAATGGCAAAACGCTTTGACTCGGTGAGTTTCGCGGCATTCCGACTTTGATGCCCCGGTTGAAGAAATTCCATTGCCTTTGAATTTCAGGCGATCCCTCTTTAGCATGTATGCTTCTGCTACTTGTTCTACATCACACTCTCTTCCGAAACAACGAAACGCTTTGACTTGGTGAGTTTCGCGGCATTCCGACTTGGATTCCCCGGTTGTCGAAATTCAGTTGCCTTTGAATTTCGGGTGATCCCTCTTGAGCATGTATGGTTCTGCTACTTGTTCTACATCACACTTCCTTCCGCAAACAACGAAACACTTTGATTCGGTGAGTTTCGCGGTATTCCGACTTCGATGCCCCGGTTGCCGAAATCCAGTTGCCTTTGAATTTCTGGTGATCCATCTTGAGCATGTATGCTTCTGCTACTTGTTCAACATCACATTCTCTTCCATAAACAGCGAAACGCTTTGACTCGGTGAGTTTCACGGCTTTCCGACTTGGATTCCCCGGTTGCCGAAATTCAGTTGCCTCTGAATTTCGGGTGTTCCCTCTTGAGCATGTACGCTTCTGCTACTTGTTCTACATCAGAGTTCCTTCCGCAAACGGCGAATCGCTTTGACTCGGTGAGTTTCGCGGCGTTCCGACATCGATGCCCCGGTTGCCGAAATTCAGTTGCCTTTGAATTTCGGGTGATCCCTCTTGAGCATGTATGCTTCTACTACTTGTTCTACACCACACTTCCTTCCGCAAAGGGCGAAACGCTTTGACTCGTTGAGTTTCGCGGCATTCCGACTTGGATGCCCCGGTTGCCAAAATTCAATGGCCTTTGAATTTCGGGTGATCCCTCTTGAGCATGTATGCTTTTGCTACTTGTTCTACATCACACTTCCTTCCTTAAACAGCGAAACGCTTTGACTCGGTGAGTTTCGCGGCATTCCAACTTCGATGCCCCGGTTGCCGAAATTTAGTTGCCTCTGAATTTCGGGTGATCCCTTTTGATCAAGTATGCTTCTACTACTTGCTCTACATCACACTTCCTTCCTTAAACAGCGAAACGCTTTGACTCGGTGACTTTTGCGGTATTCCGACTTCGATGCCCCTGTTGACGAAATTCTGTTGCCTTTGAATTTTGGGTGATCCCTCTTCAGCATGTATGCTTCTGCTTCTTGTTCTCCATCACACTCTCTTCCGCAAATAGCGAAACGCTTTGACTCGGTGAGTTTCACGGCTTTCCGACATGGATTCCCCGGTTGCCGAAAGTCAGTTGCCTTTGAATTTCGGGTGATCCCTCTTGAGCATGTATGCTTTTGCTACTTGTTCTACATCACACTTCCTTCCTTAAACAGCGAAACGCTTTGACTCGGTGAGTTTCTCGGCATTCCGACTTCGATGCCCCGGTTGCCGAAATTTAGTTGCCTCTGAATTTCGGGTGATCCCTCTTGAGCAAGTATGCTTCTGCTACTTGTTCTACATCACACTTCCTTCCTTAAATAGCGAAACGCTTTGACTCGGTGAGTTTCGCGGCATTCCGACTTCGATGCCCCGGTTGCAGAAATTCAGTTGCCTCTGAATTTCGATTGATCCCTCTTGAGCATGTACGCTTCTGCTACTTGTTCTATGTCACACTTCCTTCCTGAAACAGCGAAACGCTTTGACTCGGTGAGTTTCGCGTCATTCTGACGTCGATGCCCCGGTTGCCGAAATTTAGTTGCCTTTGAATTTCGGGTGATCCCTCTTGAGCATGTATGCTTCTGCTACTTGTTCTACACCACACTTCCTTCCGCAGAGGGCGTAACGCTTTGACTCGATGAGTTTCGCGGCATTCCGACTTGGATGCCCCGGTTGCCAAAATTCAATGGCCTTTGAATTTCGGGTGATCCCTCTTGAGCATGTATGCTTCTACTACTTGTTCTACACCACACTTCCTTCCGCAAAGGGCGTAACGCTTTGACTCGATGAGTTTCGCGGCATTCCGACTTGGATGCCCCGGTTGCCAAAATTCAATGGCCTTTGAATTTCGGGTGATCCCTCTTGAGCATGTATGCTTTTACTACTTGTTCTACATCACACTTCCTTCCTTAAACAGCGAAACGCTTTGACTCGGTGAGTTTCGCGGCATTCCAACTTCGATGCCCCGGTTGCCGAAATTTAGTTGCCTCTGAATTTTGGGTGATCCCTCTTGATCAAGTATGCTTCTGCTACTTGTTCTACATCACACTTCCTTCCTTAAAGAGCGAAACGCTTTGACTCGGTGACTTTTGCGGTATTCCGACTTCGATGCCCCTGTTGATGAAATTCTGTTGCCTTTGAATTTTGGGTGATCCCTCTTCAGCATGTATGCTTCTGCTTCTTGTTCTACATCACACTTCCTTCGTCAAACGGCGAAACGCTTTGACTCGGTGAGTTTCGCGGCATTCCGACTTCGATGCCCCGGTTGCCGAAAGTCAGTTGCCTTTGAATTTCGGGTGATCCCTCTTGAGCATGTATGCTTCTGCTACTTGTTCTACATCACACTTCCTTCCTTAAACAGCGAAACGCTTTGACTCGGTGACTTTTGCGGTATTCCGACTTCGATGTCCCTGTTGCCGAAATTCTGTTGCCTTTGAATTTTGGGTGATCCCTCTTCAACATGTATGCATCTGCTTCTTGTTCTACATCACACTTCCTTCGGCAAACGGCGAAACGCTTTGACTCGGTGAGTTTCGCGGCATTCCGACTTCGATGCCCCGATTGCCGAAAGTCAGTTGCCTTTGAATTTCGGGTGATCCCTCTTGAGCATGTATGCTTCTGCTACTTTTCCTACATCACACTTCCTTCCTCAAACAGTGAAACACTTTGACTCGGTGACTTTTGCGGCATTCCGACTTCGATGCCCCGATTGCCGAAATTCAGTTGCCTTTGAATTTCGGGTGATCCCTCTTGAGCATGTATGCTTCTTCTACTTGTTCTACATCACACTCTCTTCCGCAAATAGCGAAACGCTTTGACTCGGTGAGTTTCGCGGCATTCCGACTTGGATTCCCCGTGTCGCACCCCACAAAAAATAAAACAAAAAATTTTGTTTTGCGACATTCGAACTGGCGACTTTTCGTTTTGTTTCTGTTTTGTTGATTTGGTTCTTTGGAGTCGCCACCTAGTATTTTGGTCACTAGGAACCCTAACTGGTCTTTCAGAGATTCTAAGGCAAGGGACTGGTTGCGTAAAGGGAAGGTATTAGCTCCCCTAGTACGCCCTACCTAAGGTAAGCTGCTTGGTGTTTGGTTTGCTCTATAATTGCTATGGTGTTGGTATTTGCTAGGCTCGTCAATTGATTTGGGATAGAACTCTAAGGAGATTCCATGTGCTTTTGAAAGCTCATTTTTTCCCTTAGTATTTCAAAAGTTTTGCGACTCATAAATCGTGGAAAAAAAAATTTTAAATTTTGAAATGTCCTCGATTATAATCAAGGCTTCTTTCAAGAATGTGTGCGGATTTATTACTCCCAATAATATTTTGGATATTCATCCTTCTAAGGATTTCTTTATCCAAACATTAGCGTTGAATAATAAATAAATTTTCTCCCAAAAAATAAAATTTTTTATAGTTTTTGGAATATTGGCCAATACCCTTTGGAGTTTTACAAACATGTTGTAAAATCCAGAAATGCAAGAAAATAATTTGTGTTTAAGAAATCTATGCGAAAACACACTTTCTATACTTCCAATATATTTTTTTTTTTTATAAAAAGAACATTTCAAAATATGTTAGAGTATTGGCCGTATGCAACACGCAAGAAAACATATTTTTTTTTGTAAACAATTTTTTTTATGTTTTGACGAAAATCGGGTATTTTAATACTCAACTTGTATCCTTATGGTAAAAAATACAACCCAATATTAATCCACTTTAATAAAAATATGTAGAAAAATCAACAACATTTTTAGGGACTTTTTAGAATTTTTTTTGAAAAGCAAAAACATTTTTTATTCTGAAAATCTTTGATGTTTTGACGAAAACCGGGTATTTTTTTAACACTGGTTTTGTATCTTTATGGTATAAAAATACAAACCAACATTAAACCATTTTTACAAAAATATGCAAGAAAACCAACAATATATATTTTTTAATATAAATATTTTATATATATATAACATATATACACACATATATATTATAATTTATAATAATAATATATAATATATTATATTATGGGGCTGGGCCGGCCCAAATAAATGGGCCAGGCTCAATCAAAAAAATAAAAACGGGCCGACCTCGGCCCAACATGAAATTGGGCCGACCTCGACCCAAAAACTTCTACAGTCTGGGCCAGGACCGGCCCAGACTTGCAAGGCTGGGCCAGCATCGGGCTGGCCCAGCAGCCTCGGCCCAGCAGGGGGGAAGAATTAATTTTCTTCCCCCCGCCTCCTGTATGCAGAATGCATGCAGGAGGCAAATACCTGCAGAAAACAAAGAAAACAGGGGGGGGGGAGAAGAAAATGTACCTGGCGTGGAGGAGGCGGTTGCTGGCGGTGGTGTGGCTCGTGCACGGTGGCTCCGGGCGGCGGCGCTGCGACTGTTTCCAAGTGTTCGGTTCGCTCTCTCTCTCTCTCCTCCCTTCTCCTTGTTTCGGTTCTTTTTTTTTTCTTTTGTTTTCGGTTTGGTTCCAGTATTCCCTTCTCTCTCTCTCTCGTGCGTGCTCTCTCTTCTCCTCTCTCTCCTCCCTTCTCGGTTTGTTGTTTTTTTTGTTTCCCCCGTCGTCCTCCCCCAATAATCATTTCTCTTCGGTTTTCCTTCCTATTTATAGGGGAGAAAAGACAATGCCTTTTGCTAGTGCGCCTTGGGAGTAAATCACGCAACGACTGGTCGACCATTGACGCGTTCGGTGGTGGTGGTGGGGGCGAGGAGAGAGAGGCGGGAAGGTTTTGAAAATTTTCGTCTTCTGTTGCTGCTAATTCGGGGGGAAGGAAGAAGATGAACAGTGTCATTCAAAACGACACCGTTCTGGTCCTCTTTTTTTATATATATATATATATATATATATATATATATATATATATATATATATATGAAACGGCGTCGTTTTGGATAAAAACGCGCCGTTTCATTTAAATGGGCCAAACTTCAAATCAGCCCTCCAAATTCGTCCCCGCCCCTTTTGTTGGCCGCCTTTTTCACTTTGGTCCTTGGCCTCTGATTTATGCAATTGAGCCCTCAATTGATTAATAAACTTTTAATTTCTTCAATTAGGCCCCTGAACCAAATAATTGCAGCCCCTCCATTTACGCGCCTCTTCCAATTTGGTCCCTGGTTTCGGGATTTTTCTTAATTAAGTCCTTAAATTGGTCGTTAAACTTCAATATTTATGCAATTAAGCCCCTGATTTGACCCAATAAATTCTTAAAAAATATATTTTGGCCCCAGAACTTAAATTTCTTCTAATTAAAGCCCAAATTGACTTAAAAATTAATTTTTCTTGCAATCAAATCCTTCATAAATTAAAATAAAAATCCAATTAAGTCCATAAACATCCAAATTTGGGCTTTTCTCCTCAAAATTCAAAATTTCCTTCTCAATAGGGCTTTCATCCTTCAAGAATATACTGTCAAAAATTCAATCCTTGTATTTTTAAATTCCTTAACCAATTTTCTGACTGTTTCCGAGCGCTTCTGCCTCTTGTTATTTTTTCTACACTCTTTTGGCTATTTATTTTATTTTTTATGGGGACCCAAAAATGGGTTACAACAGATGCCCCCTCTTTATAATACTTACGGAGCATGGGTTTGCGTAGTAAGTGTTATAAAGATAAACCCAAAACGGAACTCCCGAAACTCATCTGGTCGAAGCTTAATTGATCCCTCTTGAGCATGTATGCTTCTGCTACTTGTTCTACATCACACTTCCTTCCTCAAACAGCAAAACGCTTTGACTCGGTGAGTTTCGCGGCATTCCGACTTCGATGCCCCGGTTGCCGAAATTTTGCCTTTGAATTTCTGGTGATCCCTCTTGACCATGTATGCTTCTGCTACTTGTTCTACATCACATTCTCTTCCGCAAACAGCGAAACGCTTTGACTCGGTGAGTTTCGCGGCATTCCGATTTGGATTCCCCGGTTGCCGAAATTCAGTTGCCTTTGAATTTCGGGTGATCCCTCTTGAGCATGTATGCTTCTGCTACTTGTTCTACACCACTCTTCCTTCCGCAAAGGGCGTAACGCTTTGACTCGGTGAGTTTCGCGGCATTCCGACTTGGATTCCTCGGTTGCCGAAATTCAGTTGCCTTTGAATTTCGGGTGATCCCTCTTGAGCATGTATGCTTCTGCTACTTGTTCTACATCACACTTCCTTCCTCAAACAGCGAAACGCTTTGACTCGGTGAGTTTCGCGGGCATTCCGACTTCGATGCCCCGGTTGCCGAAATTCAGTTGCCTTTGAGTTTCGGGTGATCCCTCTTGATCAAGTATGCTTCTGCTACTTGTTCTACATCACACTTCCTTCCTTAAACAGCGAAACGCTTTGACTCGGTGACTTTTGCGGTATTCCGACTTCGATGCCCCTGTTGACGAAATTCTGTTGCCTTTGAATTTTGGGTGATCCCTCTTCAGCATGTATGCTTCTGCTTCTTGTTCTCCATCACACTCTCTTCCGCAAATAGCGAAACGCTTTGACTCGGTGAGTTTCGCGGCTTTCGGACATGGATTCCCCGGTTGCCGAAAGTCAGTTGCCTTTGAATTTCGGGTGATCCCTCTTGAGCATGAATGCTTTTGCTACTTGTTCTACATCACACTTCCTTCCTTAAACAGCGAAACGCTTTGACTCGGTGAGTTTCTCGGCATTCCAACTTCGATGCCCCGGTTGCCGAAATTTAGTTGCCTCTGAATTTCGGGTGATCCCTCTTGAGCAAGTATGCTTCTGCTACTTGTTCTACATCACACTTCCTTCCTTAAACAGCGAAACGCTTTGACTCGGTGAGTTTCGCGGCATTCCGACTTCGATGCCCCGGTTGCCGAAATTCAGTTGCCTCTGAATTTCGATTGATCCCTCTTGAGCATGTACGCTTCTGGTACTTGTTCTACGTCACACTTCCTTCCTTAAACAGCGAAACGCTTTGACTCGGTGAGTTTCGCGGCATTCTGACGTCGATGCCCCGGTTGCCGAAATTTAGTTGCCTTTGAATTTCGGGTGATCCCTCTTGAGCATGTATGCTTCTGCTACTTGTTCTACACCACACTTCCTTCCGCAGAGGGCGTAACGCTTGGACTCGATGAGTTTCGCGGCATTCCGACTTGGATGCCCCGGTTGCCAAAATTCAATGGCCTTTGAATTTCGGGTGATCCCTCTTGAGCATGTATGCTTTTTCTACTTGTTCTACAACACACTTCCTTCCTTAAACAGCGAAACGCTTTGACTCGGTGAGTTTCGCGTCATTCCAACTTCGATGCCCCGGTTGCCGAAATTCATAGGCAAATGAATTTCAAAGTGTTTCGCTGTTTGCGGAAGCAAGTCTGATGTAGAACAAGTAGCAGAAGCATACATGGTCAAGAGGGATCACCCGAAATTCATAGGCAAATGAATTTCGGAAGCCGGGTCATCGAAGTCGGAACACCACGAAACTCACCGAGTCAAAGCGTTTCGCCGTTTGCGGAAGCAAGTCTGATGTAGAACAAGTAGCAGAAGCATACATGCTCAAGAGGGATCACCCGAAATTCAAAAGCAACTGAATTTCGATAACCGGGGCATCGAAGTCGGAATGCCGTGAAACTCACCGAGTCAAAGCGTTTCGTTGTTTGCGGAAGCAAGTCTAATGTAGAACAAGTAGCAGAAGCATACATGCTCAAGAGGGATCACCCGAAATTCATAGGCAAATGAATTTCGAAAACCGGGTCATCAAAGTCGGAACGCCACGAAACTCACCGAGTCAAAGCGTTTCGCCGTTTGCGGAAGCAAGTCTGATGTAGAACAAGTAGCAGAAGCATACATGCTCAAGAGCGATCACCCGAAATTCAAAGGCAATTGAATTTCGGCAACCGGGGCATCGAAGCTGTAATGCCACGAAACTCACCGAGTCAAAGCGTTTCGCTGTTTAAGGAAGGAAATGTGACGAAGAACAAGTAGCGGAAGCATACATGCTCAAGAGGGATCACCCGAAATTCAAAGGCAACTGAATTTCGGCACCCGGGGCATCGAAGTTGGAATGCCACGAAACTCACCGAGTCAAAGTGTTTCGTTGTTTAAGGAAGGAAATGTAACGTAGAACAAGTAGCGGAAGCATACATGCTCAAGAGGGATCACCCGAAATTTAAAGGCAACTGAATTTCGGCAACCGGGGCATCGAAGTCGGAATGCCGCAAAAGTCATCGAGTCAAAGCGTTTCGCCGTTTGTGGAAGCAAGTCTGATGTAGAACAAGTAGCAGAAGCGTACATGCTCAAGAGGGATCACCCGAAATTCAAAGGCAACTGAATTTCGGTAACCAGGGCATCGAAGTCGGAATGCCGTGAAACTCACCGAGTCAAAGCGTTTCGCTGTTTGCGGAAGCAAGTCTGATGTAGAACAAGTAGCAGAAGCATACATGCTCAAGAGGGATCACCCGAAATTCATAGGCAAATGAATTTCGGAAGCCGGGTCATCGAAGTCGGAACACCACGAAACTCACCGAGTCAAAGCGTTTCGCCGTTTGCGGAAGCAAGTCTGATGTAGAACAAGTAGCAGAAGCATACATGCTCAAGAGGGATCACCCGAAATTCAAAAGCAACTGAATTTCGATAATCGGGGCATCGAAGTCGGAATGCCGTGAAACTCACCGAGTCAAAGCGTTTCGCCGTTTGCGGAAGCAAGTCTGATGTAGAACAAGTAGCAGAAGCATACATGATCAAGAGGGATCACCCGAAATTCAAAAGCAACTGAATTTCGATAACCGGGGCATCGAAGTCGGAATGCCGTGAAACTCACCGAGTCAAAGCGTTTCGCTGTTTGCGGAAGCAAGTCTGATGTAAAACAAGTAGCAGAAGCATACATGCTCAAGAGGGATCACCCGAAATTCATAGGCAAATGAATTTCGAAAACCGGGTCATCAAAGTCGGAACGCCACGAAACTCACCGAGTCAAAGCGTTTCGCCGTTTGCGGAAGCAAGTCTGATGTAGAACAAGTAGCAGAAGCATACATGCTCAAGAGGGATCACCCGAAATTCAAAAGCAACTGAATTTCGATAATCGGGGCATCGAAGTCGGAATGCCGTGAAACTCACCGAGTCAAAGCGTTTCGCCGTTTGCGGAAGCAAGTCTGATGTAGAACAAGTAGCAGAAGCATACATGCTCAAGAGGGATCACCCGAAATTCAATGGCAACTGAATTTCGGTAACAGGGGCATCGAAGTCGGAATGCCGTGAAACTCACCGAGTCAAAGCGTTTCGCCGTTTGCGGAAGCAAGTCTGATGTAGAACAAGTAGCAGAAGCATACATGCTCAAGAGCGATCACCCGAAATTCAAAGGCAATTGAATTTCGGCAACCGGGGCATCGAAGCTGTAATGCCACGAAACTCACCGAGTCAAAGCGTTTCGCTGTTTAAGGAAGGAAATGTGACGAAGAACAAGTAGCGGAAGCATACATGCTCAAGAGGGATCACCCGAAATTCAAAGGCAACTGAATTTCGGCACCCGGGGCATCGAAGCTGTAATGCCACGAAACTCACCGAGTCAAAGCGTTTCGCTGTTTAAGGAAGGAAATGTAACGTAGACCAAGTAGCGGAAGCATACATGCTCAAGAGGGATCACCCGAAATTTAAAGGCAACTGAATTTCGGCAACCGGGGCATCGAAGTCGGAATGCCGCAAAAGTCATCGAGTCAAAGCGTTTCGCCGTTTGTGGAAGCAAGTCTGATGTAGAACAAGTAGCAGAAGCGTACATGCTCAAGAGGGATCACCCGAAATTCAAAGGCAACTGAATTTCGGTAACCAGGGCATCGAAGTCGGAATGCCGTGAAACTCACCGAGTCAAAGCGTTTCGCTGTTTGCAGAAGCAAGTCTGATGTAGAACAAGTAGCAGAAGCATACATGGTCAAGAGGGATCACCCGAAATTCATAGGCAAATGAATTTCGGAAGCCGGGTCATCGAAGTCGGAACACCACGAAACTCACCGAGTCAAAGCGTTTCGCCGTTTGCGGAAGCAAGTCTGATGTAGAACAAGTAGCAGAAGCATACATGCTCAAGAGGGATCACCCGAAATTCAAAAGCAACTGAATTTCGATAACCGGGGCACCGAAGTCGGAATGCCGTGAAACTCACCGAGTCAAAGCGTTTCGCTGTTTGTGGAAGCAAGTCTGATTTAGAACAAGTAGCAGAAGCATACATGCTCAAGAGGGATCACCCGAAATTCATAGGCAAATGAATTTCGAAAACCGGGTCATCAAAGTCGGAACGCCACGAAACTCACCGAGTCAAAGCGTTTCGCCGTTTGCGGAAGCAAGTCTGATGTAGAACAAGTAGCAGAAGCATACATGCTCAAGAGGGATCACCCGAAATTCAAAAGCAACTGAATTTCGATAATCGGGGCATCGAAGTCGGAATGCCGTGAAACTCACCGAGTCAAAGCGTTTTGCTGTTTGCGGAAGCAAGTCTGATGTAGAACAAGTAGCAGAAGCATACATGCTCAAGAGGGATCACCCGAAATTCAATGGCAACTGAATTTCGGTAACAGGGGCATCGAAGTCGGGAATGCCGTGAAACATCACCGAGTCAAAGCGTTTCGCCGTTTGCGGAAGCAAGTCTGATGTAGAACAAGTAGCAGAAGCATACATGCTCAAGAGCGATCACCCGAAATTCAAAGGCAATTGAATTTCGGCAACCGGGGCATCGAAGCTGTAATGCCACGAAACTCACCGAGTCAAAGCGTTTCGCTGTTTAAGGAAGGAAATGTGACGAAGAACAAGTAGCGGAAGCATACATGCTCAAGAGGGATCACCCGAAATTTCAAAGGCAACTGAATTTCGGCACCCGAGGGCATCGAAGTTGGAATGCCACGAAACTCACCGAAGTCGTTTCGCTGTTTAAGGAAGGAAATGTGACGTAGAACAAGTAGCGGAAGCATACATGCTCAAGAGGGATCACCCGAAATTCAAAGGCAACTGAATTTCGGCAACCGGGGCATCGAAGTCGGAATGCCGCAAAAGTCATCGAGTCACAAACGCTGTTTGGAAGCAAAGTCTGATGTAGAACAAGTAGCAGAAGCGTACATGCTCAAGAGGGATCACCCGAAATTCAAAGGCAACTGAATTTCGGTAAACCGGGCATCGAAGTCGGAATGCCGTGAAACTCACCGAGTCAAAGCGTTTCGCTGTTTGCGGAAGCAAGTCTGATGTAGAACAAGTAGCAGAAGCATACATGGTCAAGAGGGATCACCCGAAATTCATAGGCAAATGAATTTCGGAAGCCGGGTCATCGAAGTCGGAACACCACGAAACTCACCGAGTCAAAGCGTTTCGCCGTTTGCGGAAGCAAGTCTGATGTAGAACAAGTAGCAGAAGCATACATGCTCAAGAGGGATCACCCGAAATTCAAAAGCAACTGAATTTCGATAACCGGGGCATCGAAGTCGGAATGCCGTGAAACTCACCGAGTCAAAGCGTTTCGCTATTTGCGGAAGCAAGTCTGATGTAGAACAAGTAGCAGAAGCATACATGCTCAAGAGGGATCACCCGAAATTCATAGGCAAATGAATTTCGAAAACCGGGTCATCAAAGTCGGAACGCCACGAAACTCACCGAGTCAAAGCGTTTCGCCGTTTGCGGAAGCAAGTCTGATGTAGAACAAGTAGCAGAAGCATACATGCTCAAGAGGGATCACCCGAAATTCAAAAGCAACTGAATTTCGATAATCGGGGCATCGAAGTCGGAATGCCGTGAAACTCACCGAGTCAAAGCGTTTCGCTGTTTGCGGAAGCAAGTCTGATGTAGAACAAGTAGCAGAAGCATACATGCTCAAGAGGGATCACCCGAAATTCAATGGCAACTGAATTTCGGTAACAGGGGCATCGAAGTCGGAATGCCGTGAAACTCACCGAGTCAAAGCGTTTCGCCGTTTGCGGAAGCAAGTCTGATGTAGAACAAGTAGCAGAAGCATACATGCTCAAGAGCGATCACCCGAAATTCAAAGGCAATTGAATTTCGGCAACCGGGGCATCGAAGCTGTAATGCCACGAAACTCACCGAGTCAAAGCGTTTCGCTGTTTAAGGAAGGAAATGTGACGAAGAACAAGTAGCGGAAGCATACATGCTCAAGAGGGATCACCCGAAATTCAAAGGCAACTGAATTTCGGCAACCCGGGGCATCGAAGGTGGAATTGCCACGAAACTCACCGAGTCAAAGTGTTTCGTTGTTTAAGGAAGGAAATGTAACTTAGAACAAGTAGCGAAGCATACATGCTCAAGAGGGATCACCGAAATTTAAAGGCAACTGAATTTCGGCACCGACCGGGGCATCGAAGTCGGAATGCCGCAAAAGTCATCGAGTCAAAGCGTTCGCCGGTTTGCAAGTCTGATGTAGAACAAGTAGCAGAAGCATACATGCTCAAGAGGATCACCCGAAATTCAAAGGCAACTGAATAACCGGGTGGCATCGAAGTCGGAATGCCGCGAAACTCACCGAGTCAAAGCGTTTCGCTGTTTGAGGAAGCGAACGTGATGTAGAACAAGTAGCAGAAGCATACATGCTCAAGAGGGATCACCCGAAATTCAAAGGCAAACTGAATAACCCGCGGGCATCGAAGTCGGAATGCCCGAAACTCACCGAGTTCAAAGCGTTTTCGCGTTTGCGAAGAAGTGTGATGTAGAACAAGTAGCAGAAGCATACATGGTTCAAGAGGGATCACCCGAAATTCAATAGGCAACTGAATTTCGGCAACCGGGGTTCATCGAAGTCGGAATGCCATGAAACTCACCGAGTCAAAGCGTTTCGCCGTATTTGCGGAAGCAAGTCTGATGTAGAACAAGTAGCAGAAGCATACATGCTCAAGAGGGATCACCCGAAATTCAAAGGCAACTGAATTTCGGCAACCGGGGCATCGAAGTCGGAATGCCGTGAAACTCACCGAGTCAAAGCGTTTCGCTGTTTGCGGAAGCAAGTCTGATGTAGAACAAGTAGCAGAAGCATACAATGCTCAAGAGGGATCACCCGAAATTCATAGGCAAATGAATTTCGAAAACCGGGTCATCAAAGTCGGAACGCCACGAAACTCACCGAGTCAAAGCGTTTCGCCGTTGCGGAAGCAAGTCTGATGTTAGAACAAGTAGCAGAAGCATACATGCTCAAGAGGGATCACCCGAAATTCAAAAGCAACTGAATTTCGATAATCGGGCATCGAAGTCGGAATGCCGTGAAACTCACCGAGTCAAAGCGTTTCGCCGTTTGCGGAAGCAAGTCTGATGTAGAACAAGTAGCAGAAGCATACATGCTCAAGAGGGATCACCCGAAATTCAATGGCAACTGAATTTCGGTAACAGGGGCATCGAAGTCGGAATGCCGTGAAACTCACCGAGTCAAAGCGTTTCGCCGTTTGCGGAAGCAAGTCTGATGTAGAACAAGTAGCAGAAGCATACATGCTCAAGAGCGATCACCCGAAATTCAAAGGCAATTGAATTTCGGCAACCGGGGCATCGAAGCTGTAATGCCACGAAACTCACCGAGTCAAAGCGTTTCGCTGTTTAAGGAAGGAAATGTGACGAAGAACAAGTAGCGGAAGCATACATGCTCAAGAGGGATCACCCGAAATTCAAAGGCAACTGAATTTCGGCACCCGGGGCATCGAAGTTGGAATGCCACGAAACTCACCGAGTCAAAGTGTTTCGTTGTTTAAGGAAGGAAATGTAACTTAGAACAAGTAGCGGAAGCATACATGCTCAAGAGGGATCACCCGAAATTTAAAAGGCAACTGAATTTCGGCAACCGGGCATCGAAGTCGGAATGCCGCAAAGTCATCGAGTCAAAGCGTTTCGCCGTT
>NW_027340190.1:0-37065 GCF_005239225.2 Populus alba | reverse complement strand
ACTTCTTCCGCAAACGGTGAAACGCTTTGACTCGGTGAGTTTCGCGGCATTCCGACTTGATGCCCGGTTGCCGAAATTCAGTTGCCTTTGAATTTCGGTGATCCCTCTTGAGCATGTATGCTTCCGCTACTTGTTCTGACACATCAGGACTTTTCTCAAACGGAGAAAACGCTTTGACTGTGAGTTTCGCGGCATTCCGACTTCGATGCCCCTGGTTGCCGAAATTCAGTTTGCCTTTGAATTTCGGGTGAATCCCTCTTGAGCATTGTATGCTTTCCGCTACTTGTTCTACATCAGACTTCTTCGCAAACGGCGAAACGCTTTGACTCGGTGAGTTTCGCGGCATTCCGACTTCGATGCCCCGGTTGCCGAAATTCAGTTGCCTTTGAATTTCGGGTGATCCCTCTTGAGCATGTATGCTTCCGCTACTTGTTCTACATCAGACTTTCCTGCAAAACGGCGAAACGCTTTGACTCGGTGAGTTTCGCGGGCATTCCGACTTCGATGCCCCGGTTGCCGAAATTCAGTTGCCTTTGAATTTGGGTGATCCCTCTTGAGCATGTATGCTTCCGCTACTTGTTCTACATCAGACAACTTCCGCAAACGGGTGAAACGCTTTGACTCGGTGAGTTTCGCGGCATTCCGACTTCGATGCCCCGGTTGCCGAAATTCAGTTGCCTTTGAATTTCGGGTGATCCCTCTTGAGCATGTATGCTTCCGCTACTTGTTCTACATCAGACAACTTCCGCAAACGGCGAAACGCTTTGACTCGGTGAGTTTCGCGGCATTCCGACTTCGATGCCCCGGTTGCCGAAATTCAGTTGCCTTTGAATTTTGGGTGATCCCTCTTGAGCATGTATGCTTCCGCTACTTGTTCTACATCAGACAACTTCCGCAAAACGGCGAAACGCTTTGACTCGGTGAGTTTCGCGGCTTTCCGACCTCGATGCCCCGGTTGCCGAAATTCAGTTGCCTTTGAATTTGGGTGATCCCTCTTGAGCATGTATGCTTCCGCTACTTGTTCTACATCAGTACTTCTTCCTCAAACGGAGAAACGCTTTGACTCGGTGAGTTTCGCGGCATTCCGACTTCGATGCCCCGGTTGCCGAAATTCAGTTGCCTTTGAATTTCGGGTGATCCCTCTTGAGCATGTATGCTTCCGCTACTTGTTCTACATCATACTTCTTCCGCAAACGGAGAAACGCTTTGACTCGGTGAGTTTCGCGGCATTCCGACTTCGATGCCCCGGTTGCCGAAATTCAGTTGCCTTTGAATTTCGGGTGATCCCTCTTGAGCATGTATGCTTCCGCTACTTGTTCTACATCATACTTCTTCCTCAAACGGGAAACGCTTTGACTCGGTGAGTTTCGCGGCATTCCGACTTCGATGCCCCGGTTGCCGAAATTCAGTTGCCTTTGAATTTCGGGTGATCCCTCTTGAGCATGTATGCTTCCGCTACTTGTTCTACATCATATTCCTCGCAAACGGCGAAACGCTTTGACTCGGTGAGTTTCGCGGCATTCCGACTTCGATGCCCCGGTTGCCGAAATTCAGTTGCCTTTGAATTTCGGGTGATCCCTCTTGAGCATGTATGCTTCCGCTACTTGTTCTACATCAGACTTCTTCGCAAACGGCGAAACGCTTTGACTCGGTGAGTTTCGCGGCATTCCGACTTCGATGCCCCGGTTGCCGAAATTCAGTTGCCTTTGAATTTGGGTGATCCCTCTTGAGCATGTATGCTTCCGCTACTTGTTCTACATCAGACAACTTCCTCAAACGGCGAAACGCTTTGACTCGGTGAGTTTCGCGGCATTCCGACTTCGATGCCCCGGTTGCCGAAATTCAGTTGCCTTTGAATTTGGGTGATCCCTCTTGAGCATGTATGCTTCCGCTACTTGTTCTACATCAACTTCCGCAAACGGCGAAACGCTTTGACTCGGTGAGTTTCGCGGCATTCCGACTTCGATGCCCCGGTTGCCGAAATTCAGTTGCCTTTGAATTTCGGGTGATCCCTCTTGAGCATGTATGCTTCCGCTACTTGTTCTACATCAACTTCCTCAAACGGCGAAACGCTTTGACTCGGTGAGTTTCGCGGCATTCCGACTTCGATGCCCCGGTTGCCGAAATTCAGTTGCCTTTGAATTTCGGGTGATCCCTCTTTGAGCATGTATGCTTCCGCTACTTGTTCTACATCATACTTCCGCAAACGGCGAAACGCTTTGACTCGGTGAGTTTCGCGGCATTCCGACTTTCGATGCCCCGGTTGCCGAAATTCAGTTGCCTTTGAATTTCGGGTGATCCCTCTTGAGCATGTATGCTTCCGCTACTTGTTCTACATCAGACTTCTTCTCAAACGGCGAAACGCTTTGACTCGGTGAGTTTCGCGGCATTCCGACTTCGATGCCCCGGTTGCCGAAATTCAGTTGCCTTTGAATTTCGGGTGATCCCTCTTGAGCATGTATGCTTCCGCTACTTGTTCTACATCAGACTTCTTCTGCAAACGGAGAAAACGCTTTGACTCGGTGAGTTTCGCGGCATTCCGACTTCGATGCCCCGGTTGCCGAAATTCAGTTGCCTTTGAATTTCGGGTGATCCCTCTTGAGCATTGTATGCTTCCGCTACTTGTTTCTACATCATACTTCTTCCTCAAACGGTGAAACGCTTTGACTCGGTGAGTTTCGCGGCATTCCGACTTCGATGCCCCGGTTGCCGAAATTCAGTTGCCTTTGAATTTCGGGTGATCCCTCTTGAGCATGTATGCTTCCGCTACTTGTTCTACATCAGACAACTTCCGCAAACGGCGAAACGCTTTGACTCGGTGAGTTTCGCGGCATTCCGACTTCGATGCCCCGGTTGCCGAAATTCAGTTGCCTTTGAATTTGGGTGATCCCTCTTGAGCATGTATGCTTCCGCTACTTGTTCTACATCAGACAACTTCCGCAAACGGCGAAACGCTTTGACTCGGTGAGTTTCGCGGCATTCCGACTTCGATGCCCCGGTTGCCGAAATTCAGTTGCCTTTGAATTTCGGGTGATCCCTCTTGAGCATGTATGCTTCCGCTACTTGTTCTACATCAGACATACTTCCGCAAACGGAGAAACGCTTTGACTCGGTGAGTTTCGCGGCATTCCGACTTCGATGCCCCGGTTGCCGAAATTCAGTTGCCTTTGAATTTCGGGTGATCCCTCTTGAGCATGTATGCTTCCGCTACTTGTTCTACATCAGACTTCCGCAAACGGCGAAACGCTTTGACTCGGTGAGTTTCGCGGCATTCCGACTTCGATGCCCCGGTTGCCGAAATTCAGTTGCCTTTGAATTTCGGGTGATCCCTCTTGAGCATGTATGCTTCCGCTACTTGTTCTACATCAGACAACTTCCGCAAACGGCGAAACGCTTTGACTCGGTGAGTTTCGCGGCATTCCGACTTCGATGCCCCGGTTGCCGAAATTCAGTTGCCTTTGAATTTGGGTGATCCCTCTTGAGCATGTATGCTTCCGCTACTTGTTCTACATCAGACAACTTCCGCAAACGGTGAAACGCTTTGACTCGGTGAGTTTCGCGGTATTCCGACTTCGATGCCCCGGTTGCCGAAATTCAGTTGCCTTTGAATTTCGGGTGATCCCTCTTGAGCATGTATGCTTCCGCTACTTGTTCTACATCAGACAACTTCCGCAAACGGTGAAACGCTTTGACTCGGTGAGTTTCGCGGCATTCCGACTTCGATGCCCCGGTTGCCGAAATTCAGTTGCCTTTGAATTTCGGGTGATCCCTCTTGAGCATGTATGCTTCCGCTACTTGTTCTACATCAGACAACTTCCGCAAACGGCGAAACGCTTTGACTCGGTGAGTTTCGCGGCATTCCGACTTCGATGCCCCGGTTGCCGAAATTCAGTTGCCTTTGAATTTCGGGTGATCCCTCTTGAGCATGTATGCTTCCGCTACTTGTTCTACATCAGACAACTTCCGCAAACGGGAAACGCTTTGACTCGGTGAGTTTCGCGGCATTCCGACTTCGATGCCCCGGTTGCCGAAATTCAGTTGCCTTTGAATTTCGGGTGATCCCTCTTGAGCATGTATGCTTCCGCTACTTGTTCTACATCATACTTCTTCCTGAAACGCTTTGACTCGGTGAGTTTCGCGGGACTTCGATGCCCCGGTTGCCGAAATTCAGTTGCCTTTGAATTTCGGGTGATCCCTCTTGAGCATGTATGCTTCCGCTACTTGTTCTACATCATACTTCTTCCTTCAAACGGCGAAACGCTTTGACTCGGTGAGTTTCGCGGCATTCCGACTTCGATGCCCCGGTTGCCGAAATTCAGTTGCCTTTGAATTTCGGGTGATCCCTCTTGAGCATGTATGCTTCCGCTACTTGTTCTACATCAGACTTCTTCCGCAAACGGAGAAACGCTTTGACTCGGTGAGTTTCGCGGCATTCCGACTTCGATGCCCCGGTTGCCGAAATTCAGTTGCCTTTGAATTTGGGTGATCCCTCTTGAGCATGTATGCTTCCGCTACTTGTTCTACATCAGACTTCTTCCGCAAACGGCGAAACGCTTTGACTCGGTGAGTTTCGCGGCATTCCGACTTCGATGCCCCGGTTGCCGAAATTCAGTTGCCTTTGAATTTCGGGTGATCCCTCTTGAGCATGTATGCTTCCGCTACTTGTTCTACATCATACTTCTTCCGCAAACGGTGAAACGCTTTGACTCGGTGAGTTTCGCGGCATTCCGACTTCGATGCCCCGGTTGCCGAAATTCAGTTGCCTTTGAATTTCGGGTGATCCCTCTTGAGCATGTATGCTTCCGCTACTTGTTCTACATCATACTTTCTTCCGCAAACGGCGAAACGCTTTGACTCGGTGAGTTTCGCGGCATTCCGACTTCGATGCCCCGGTTGCCGAAATTCAGTTGCCTTTGAATATCGGGTGATCCCTCTTGAGCATGTATGCTTCCGCTACTTGTTCTACATCATACTTCTTCCTCAAACGGAGAAACGCTTTGACTCGGTGAGTTTCGCGGCATTCCGACTTCGATGCCCCGGTTGCCGAAATTCAGTTGCCTTTGAATTTCGGGTGATCCCTCTTGAGCATGTATGCTTCCGCTACTTGTTCTACATCAGACTTCTTCCTCAAACGGAGAAACGCTTTGACTCGGTGAGTTTCGCGGCATTCCGACTTCGATGCCCCGGTTGCCGAAATTCAGTTGCCTTTGAATTTCGGGTGATCCCTCTTGAGCATGTATGCTTCCGCTACTTGTTCTACATCATACTTCCGCAAACGGCGAAACGCTTTGACTCGGTGAGTTTCGCGGCATTCCGACTCGATGCCCCGGTTGCCGAAATTCAGTTGCCTTTGAATTTCGGGTGATCCCTCTTGAGCATGTATGCTTCCGCTACTTGTTCTACATCAGACAACTTCCGCAAATGGCGAAACGCTTTGACTCGGTGAGTTTCGCGGCATTCCGACTTCGATGCCCCGGTTGCCGAAATTCAGTTGCCTTTGAATTTCGGGTGATCCCTCTTGAGCATGTATGCTTCCGCTACTTGTTCTACATCATACTTCGCAAACGGAGAAACGCTTTGACTCGGTGAGTTTCGCGGCATTCCGACTTCGATGCCCCGGTTGCCGAAATTCAGTTGCCTTTGAATTTCGGGTGATCCCTCTTGAGCATGTATGCTTCCGCTACTTGTTCTACATCAGACTTCTTCCTCAAACGGCGAAACGCTTTGACTCGGTGAGTTTCGCGGCATTTCCGACTTCGATGCCCCGGTTGCCGAAATTCAGTTGCCTTTGAATTTCGGGTGATCCCTCTTGAGCATGTATGCTTCCGCTACTTGTTCTACATCATACTTTCCTCAAAAGAAACGCTTTTGACTCGGTGAGTTTCGCGGCATTCCGACTTCGATGCCCCGGTTGCCGAAATTCAGTTGCCTTTGAATTTCGGGTGATCCCTCTTGAGCATGTATGCTTCCGCTACTTGTTCTACATCATACTTCTTCCTCAAACGGAGAAACGCTTTGACTCGGTGAGTTTCGCGGCATTCCGACTTCGATGCCCCGGTTGCCGAAATTCAGTTGCCTTTGAATTTCGGGTGATCCCTCTTGAGCATGTATGCTTCCGCAACTTGTTCTACATCATACTTCATCCTCAAACGGAGAAACGCTTTGACTCGGTGAGTTTCGCGGCATTCCGACTTCGATGCCCCGGTTTGCCGAAATTCAGTTGCCTTTGAATTTCGGGTGATCCCTCTTGAGCATGTATGCTTCCGCTACTTGTTCTACATCATACTTCATCCTCAAACGGAGAAACGCTTTGACTCGGTGAGTTTCGCGGCATTCCGACTTCGATGCCCCGGTTGCCGAAATTCAGTTGCCTTTGAATTTCGGGTGATCCCTCTTGAGCATGTATGCTTCCGCTACTTGTTCTACATCATACTTCATCCTCAAACGGAGAAACGCTTTGACTCGGTGAGTTTCGCGGCATTCCGACTTCGATGCCCCGGTTGCCGAAATTCAGTTGCCTTTGAATTTCGGGTGATCCCTCTTGAGCATGTATGCTTCCGCTACTTGTTCTACATCAGACTTCTTCAGCAAACGGCGAAACGCTTTGACTCGGTGAGTTTCGCGGCATTCCGACTTCGATTCCCCGGTTGCCGAAATTCAGTTGCCTTTGAATTTGGGTGATCCCTCTTGAGCATGTATGCTTCCGCTACTTGTTCTACATTAGACAACTTCCGCAAACGGTGAAACGCTTTGACTCGGTGAGTTTCGCGGCATTCCGACTTCGATGCCCCGGTTGCCGAAATTCAGTTGCCTTTGAATTTCGGGTGATCCCTCTTGAGCATGTATGCTTCCGCTACTTGTTCTACATCATACTTCCTCAAACGGAGAAACGCTTTGACTCGGTAAGTTTCGCGGCATTCCACCTTCGATGCCCCGGTTGCCGAAATTCAGTTGCCTTTGAATTTCGGGTGATCCCTCTTGAGCATGTATGCTTCCGCTACTTGTTCTACATCATACTTCTTCCTCAAACGGACAAACGCTTTGACTCGGTGACTTTCGCGGCATTCCGACTTCGATGCCCCGGTTGCTGAAATTCAGTTGCCTTTGAATATCGGCTGATCCCTCTTGAGCATGTATGCTTCCGCTACTTGTTCTACATTAGACAACTTCCGCAAACGGGGAAACGCTTTGACTCGGTGAGTTTCGCGGCATTCCGACTTCGATGCCCCGGTTGCCGAAATTCAGTTGCCTTTGAATTTCCGGTGATCCCTCTTGAGCATGTATGCTTCCGCTACTTGTTCTGCATCATACTTTTTCCTCAAACGGAGAAACTCTTTGACTCGGTAAGTTTCGCGGCATTCCACCTTCGATGGCCCGGTTGCCGAAATTCAGTTGCCTTTGAATATCGGGTGATCCCTGTTGAGCATGTATGCTTCCGCAACTTGTTCTACATCATACTTCTTCCTCAAAAGGGGAAAGCGCTTTGACTCGGTGAGTTTCGCGGCATTCCGACTTCGATGCCCCGGTTGCCGAAATTCAGTTGCCTTTGAATTTCGGGTGATCCCTCCTGAGCATCTATGCTTCCGCTACTTGTTCTACATCATACTTCATCCTTAAACGGAGAAACGCTTTGACTTAGTGAGTTTTGCGGCATTCCGGGTTCGATGCCCCGGTTGCCGAAATTCAGTTGCATGTGAATTTCGGGTGATCCCTCTTGAGCATGTATGCTTCCACTACTTGTTCTACATCATACTTCATCCTCAAACGGAGAAACGCTTTGACTCGGTGAGTTTCGCGGCATTCCGACTTCGATGCCCTGGTTGCCGAAATTCAGTTGCCTTTGAATTTCGTGTGATCCCTCTTGAGCATGTATGCTTCCGCTACTTGTCCTACATCAGACTTCTTCTGCAAACGGCCAAACGCTTTGACTCGGTGAGTTTCGCGGCATTCCGACTTTGATTCCCCGTTTGCCGAAATTCAGTGGCCTTTGAATTTGTGGTGATCCCTCTTGAGCATGTATGCTTCCGCTACTTGTTCTACATCAGACAACTTCCGCAAACGGTGAAACGCTTTGACTCGGTGAGTTTCGCGGCATTCCGACTTCGATGCCCCGGTTGCCGAAATTCAGTTGCCTTTGAATTTCGGGTGATCCCTCTTGAGCATGTATGCTTCCGCTACTTGTTCTACATCATACTTCTTCCTCAAACGGAGAAACGCTTTGACTTGGTGAGTTTCGCGGCATTCCGACTTCGATGCCCCGGTTGCCGAAATTCAGTTGCCTTTGAATTATCGGCTGATCCCTCTTGAGCATGTATGCTTCCGCAACTTGTTCTACATCATACTTCTTCCTCAAAAGGGGAAACGCTTTGACTCGGTGAGTTTCCCGGCATTCTGACTTCGATGCCCCGGTTGCCGAAATTCAGTTGCCTTTGAATTTCGGGTGATCCCTCTTGAGCATGTATGCTTCCGCTACTTGTTCTACATCATACTTCATCCTCAAACGGAGAAACGCTTTGACTCGGTGAGTTTCGTGGCATTCCGACTTCGATGCCCCGGTTGGCGAAATTTAGTTGCCTTTGAATTTCGGGTGATCCCTCTTGAGCATGTATGCTTCCGCTACTTGTTCTACATCATACTTCATCCTCAAACGGAGAAACGCTTTGACTCGGTGAGTTTCGCGGCATTCCGACTTCGATGCCCTGGTTGCCGAAATTCAGTTGCCTTTGAATTTTGGGTGATCCCTCTTGAGCATGTATGCTTCCGCTACTTGTCCTACATCAGATTTCTTCTGCAAACGGCCAAACGCTTTGACTCGGTGAGTTTCGCGGCATTCCGACTTCGATTCCCCGGTTGCCGAATTCAGTTGCCTTTGAATTTGTGGTGATCCCTCTTGAGCATGTATGCTTCCGCTACTTGTTCTACATCAGACAACTTTCGCAAACGGCGAAACGCTTTGACTCGGTGAGTTTCTCGGCATTCTGACTTTGATGCCCCGGTTGCCGAAATTCAGTTGCCTTTGAATTTCGGGTGATCCCTCTTGAGCATGTATGCTTCCGCTACTTGTTCTACATCAGACTTCTTCCGCAAACGGTGAAACGCTTTGACTATGTGAGTTTCGCACCATTCCGACCTCGATGCCCCGGTTGCCGAAATTCAGTTGCCTTTGAATTTGGGTGATCCCTCTTGAGCATGTATGCTTCCGCTACTTGTTCTACATCAGACAACTTCCGCAAACGGCGAAACGCTTTGCTCGGTGAGTTTCGCGGCATTCCGACTTCGATGCCCCGGTTGCCGAAATTCAGTTGCCTTTGAATTTCGGGTGATCCCTCTTGAGCATGTATGCTTCCGCTACTTGTTCTACATCAAAGTTCTTCAGCAAACGGCGAAACGCTTTGACTCGGTGAGTTTCGCGGCAATCCGACCTCGATTCCACGGTTGCCGAAATTCTGTTGCCTTTGAATTTGTGGTGATCCCTCTTGAGCATGTATGCTTCCGCAACTTGTTCTACATCATACTTCTTCCTCAAAAGGGGAAACGCTTTGACTCGGTGAGTTTCCCGGCATTCTGACTTCGATGCCCCGGTTGCCGAAATGCAGTTGCCTTTCAATTTCGGGTGATCCCTCTTGAGCATGTATGCTTCCTCTACTTGTTCTACATTAGACTTCTTCCGCAAAAGGTGAAACGCTTTGACTATGTGAGTTTCGTGGCATTCCGACTTCGATGCCCTGGTTGCCGAAATTCAGTTGCCTTTGAATTTCGGGTGATCCCTCTTGAGCATGTATGCTTCCGCTACTTGTTCTACATCAGAGTTCTTCAGCAAACGGCGAAACGCTTTGACTCGGTGATTTTCGCGGCATTCCGACTTCGATGCCCCGGTTGCCGAAATTCAGTTGCCTTTGAATTTCGGGTGATCCCTCTTGAGCATGTATGCTTCCGCTACTTGTTCTACATCATACTTTTTCCTCAAACGGAGAAACGCTTTGACTCGGTAAGTTTCGCGGCATTCCAACTTCGATGCCCCGGTTGCCGAAATTCAGTTGCCTTTGAATATCGGGTGATCCCTCTTGAGCATGTATGCTTCCGCAACTTGTTCTACATCATACTTCTTCCTCAAAAGGGGAAACGCTTTGACTCGGTGAGTTTCCCGGCATTCTGACTTCGATGCTCCGGCTGCCGAAATTCAGTTGCCTTTGAATTTCGGGTGATCCCTCTTGAGCATGTATGCTTCCGCTACTTGTTCTACATCATACTTCATCCTCAAACGGAGAAACGCTTTGACTCGGTGAGTTTCGTGGCATTCCGACTTCGATGCCCCGGTTGGCGAAATTCAGTTGACTTTGAATTTCGGGTGATCCCTATTGAGCATGTATGCTTCCGCTACTTGTTCTACATCATACTTCATCCTCAAACGGAGAAACGCTTTGACTCGGTGAGTTTCGCGGCATTCCGACTTCGATTCCCCGGTTGCCGAGATTCAGTTGCCTTTGAATTTGTGGTGATCCCTCTTGAGCATGTATGCTTCCGCTACTTGTTCTACATAAGACAACTTCCGCAAACGGTGAAACGCTTTGACTCGGTGAGTTTCGCGGCATTCCGACTTCGATTCCCCGGTTGCCGAGATTCAGTTGCCTTTGAATTTGTGGTGATCCCTCTTGAGCATGTATTCTTCCGCTACTTGTTCTACATAAGACAACTTCCGCAAACGGTGAAACGCTTTGACTCGGTGAGTTTCGCGGCATTCCGACTTCGATGCCCCGGTTGCCGAAATTCAGTTGCCTTTGAATTTCGGGTGATCCCTCTTGAGCATGTATGCTTCCGCTACTTCTTCTACATCATACTTTTTCCTCAAACGGTGAAACGCTTTGACTCGGTGAGTTTCGTGGCATTCCGACTTCGATGCCCCGGTTGCCGAAATTCAGTTGCCTTTGAATTTCGGGTGATCCCTCTTGAGCATGTATGCTTCCGCTACTTGTTCTACATCATACTTTTTCCTCAAACGGTGAAACGCTTTGACTCGGTGAGTTTCGCGGCATTCCGACTTCGATGCCCCGGTTGCCAAAATTCAGTTGACTTTGAATTTCGGGTGATCCCTATTGAGCATGTATGCTTCCGCTACTTGTTCTACATCATACTTCATCCTCAAATGGAGAAACGCTTTGACTCGGTGAGTTTCGCGGCATTCCGACTTCGATTCCCCGGTTGCCGAGATTCAGTTGCCTTTGAATTTGTGGTGATCCCTCTTGAGCATGTATGCTTCCGCTACTTGTTCTACATAAGACAACTTCCGCAAACGGTGAAACGCTTTGACTCGGTGAGTTTCGCGGCATTCCGACTTCGATTCCCCGGTTGCCGAGATTCAGTTGCCTTTGAATTTGTGGTGATCCCTCTTGAGCATGTATGCTTCCGCTACTTGTTCTACATAAGACAACTTCCGCAAACGGTGAAACGCTTTGACTCGGTGAGTTTCGCGGCATTCCGACTTCGATGCCCCGGTTGCCGAAATTCAGTTGCCTTTGAATTTCGGGTGATCCCTCTTGAGCATGTATGCTTCCGCTACTTCTTCTACATCATACTTTTTCCTCAAACGGTGAAACGCTTTGACTAGGTGAGTTTCGCGGCATTCCGACTTCGATGCCCCGATTGCCGAAATTCAGTTGCCTTTGAATTTCGGGTGATCCCTCTTGAGCATGTATGCTTCCGCTACTTGTTCTACATCATACTTTTTCCTCAAACGGAGAAACGCTTTGACTCGGTGAGTTTCGCGGCATTCCAACTTCGATGCCCCGGTTGCCGAAATTCAGTTGCCTTTGAATATCGGGTCATCCCTCTTGAGCATGTATGCTTCCGCAACTTGTTCTACATCATACTTCTTCCTCAAAAGGGGAAACGCTTTGACTCGGTGAGTTTCCCGGCATTCTGACTTCGATGCCCCGGTTGCCGAAATTCAGTTGCCTTTGAATTTCTGGTGATCCCTCTTGAGCATGTATGCTTCCGCTACTTGTTCTACATCAGACAACTTCCGCAAATGGCGAAACGCTTTGCACGGTGATTTTCGCGACATTCCGACTTCGTTGCGCCGGTTGCCGAAATTCAATTGCCTTTGAATTTCGGGTGATCCCTCTTGAGCATGTATGCTTCCGCTACTTGTTCTACATCAGAGTTCTTCAGCAAACGGCGAAACGCTTTGACTCGGTGAGTTTCGCGGCAATCCGACTTCGATTCCACGGTTGCCGAAATTCAGTTGCCTTTGAATTTGTGGTGATCCCTCTTGAGCATGTATGCTTCCGCTACTTGTTCTACATCAGACAACTTCCGCAAAAGGGGAAACGCTTTGACTCGGTGAGTTTCGCGCAGACAAAGTCTGATGTAGAACAAGTAGCGGACGCATACATGCTCAAGAGGGATCACCAGAAATTCAAAGGCGACTGAATTTCGGCAACCGGGGCATCGAATTCGGAATGCCGTGAAACTCACCGAGCCAAAGGGTTTCTCCGTTTGAGGAAGAAGTATGATGTAGAACAAGTAGCGGAAGCATACATGCTCAAGAGGGATCACCCGAAATTCAAAGGCAACTGAATTTCGGCAACCGGGGCATCGAAGTTGGAATGCCGCGAAACTCACCGAGTCAAAGCGTTTCGCCGTTTGCGGAAGTTTTCTGATGTAGAACAAGTAGCGGAAGCATACCTGCAAGAGGGATAACTACAAATTCAAAGGCAACTGAATTTCGGAAACCGGGGCATCGAAGTCGGAATGCCGCGAAACACACCGAGTTAAAGCGTTTCTCCATTTGAGGAAGAAGTATGATGTAGAACAAGTAGCGGAAGCATACATGCTCATGAGCCATCACCCGAAATTCAAAGGCAACTGAATTTCGGCAACCGGGGCATTGAAGTCGGAATGCCGTGAAACTCACCGAGTCAAAGCGTTTCGTCGTTTGCGGACGAAGTCTGATGTAGAACAAGTAGCGGAGGCAAACATGCGCAAGAGGGATCACCCGAAATTCAAAGGCAACTGAATTTCGGCAACCGGGGCATCGAAGTCGGAATGCCGCGAAACTCACCGAGTGAAAGCGTTTGGCCGTTTGCGGAAGAAGTATGATGTAGAACAAGTAGCGGAAGCATACATGCTCAAGAGGGATCACCCGAAATTCAAAGGCAACTGAATTTCGGCAACCGGCGACTCGAAGTCGGAATGCCGCGAAACTCACAGAGTCAAAGCATTTCGCCGTTTGAGGAAGAAGTATGATGTAGAACAAGTAGCGGAAGAAGACATGCTCAAGAGGGATCACCCGAAATTCAAAGGCAACAGAATTTCGGCAACCGGGGACTCGAAGTCGGAATGCCGCGAAACTCACCGAGTCAAACCGTTTCGGCATTTGCGGAAGTTTTCTGATGTAGAACAAGTAGCGGAAGCATACATGCTTAAGAGGGATCACCCCAATTCAAAGGCAACTGAATTTCGGCAACCGGGCATCGAAGGCAGAATGGCGCAAAACTCACATAGTTATAGCGTTTCGCCGTTTGCGGACGAAGTCTGATGTAGAACAAGTAGCGGAGGCAAACATGCGCAAGAGGGATCACCCGAAATTCAAAGGCAACTGAATTTCGGCAACCGGGGCATCGAAGTCGGAATGCCGCGAAACTCACCGAGTGAAAGCGTTTGGCCGTTTGCGGAAGAAGTATGATGTAGAACAAGTAGCGGAAGCATACATGCTCAAGAGGGATCACCACAAATTCAAAGGCAACTGAATTTCGGAAACCGGGGCATCGAAGTCAGAATGCTGCGAAACACACCGAGTTAAAGTGTTTCTCCTTTTGAGGAAGAAGTATGATGTAGAACAAGTAGCGGAAGCATACATGCTCATGAGCCATCACCCGAAATTCAAGGCAACTGAATTTCGGCAACCGGGGCATTGAAGTCGGAAAGCCGTGAAACTCACCGAGTCAAAGTGTTTCTCCGTTTGAGGTAGAAGTATGATGTAGAACAAGTAGCGGAAGCATACATGCTTAAGAGGGATCACCCAAAATTCAAAGGCAACTGAATTTCGGCAACCGGGGCATCGAAGTCGGAATGCCGCGAAACTCACCGAGTCAAAGCGTTTGGCAGTTTGCGGAAGAATTCTGATGTAGGACAAGTAGCGGAAGCATACATGCTCAAGAGGGATCACCCAAAATTCAAAGGCAACTGAATTTCGGCAACCGGGGACTCGAAGTCGGAATGCCGTGAAACTCACCGAGTCAAAGCGTTTCGCCGTTTGCGGAAGTTTTCTGATGTAGAACAAGTAGCGGAAGCATACATGCTCAAGAGGGATCACCCAAATTCAAAGGCAATTGAATTTTAGTAAGCGGAGCATCGAAGTCGGAATGGCGCGAAACTCACACATTCAAAGCGTTTCGCCGTTTAAGGAAGAAGCCTGATGTAGAACAAGTAGCGGAAGCATACATGCTCAAGAGGGATCACCCCAAATTCAAAGGCAACTGAATTTAGGAAACCGGGGCATCGAAGTCGGAATGCCGCGAAACACACCGAGTTAAAGCGTTTCTCCATTTGAGGAAGAAGTATGATGTAGAACAAGTAGCGGAAGCATACATGCTCATGAGCCATCACCCGAAATTCAAAGGCAACTGAATTTCGGCAACCGGGGCATTGAAGTCGGAATGCCGTGAAACTCACCGAGTCAAAGTGTTTCTCCGTTTGAGGAAGAAATATGATGTAGAACAAGTAGCGGAAGCATACATGCTTAAGAGGGATCACCCGAAATTCAAAGGCAACTGAATTTCGGCAACCGGGGCATCGAAGTCGGAATGCCGCGAAACTCACCGAGTCAAAGCGTTTGGCAGTTTGCGGAAGAATTCTGATGTAGGACAAGTAGCAGAAGCATACATGCTCAAGAGGGATCACCCGAAATTCAAAGGCAACTGAATTTCGGCAACCGGGGACTCAAAGTCGGAATGCCGCGAAACTCACAGAGTCAAAGCATTTCGCCGTTTGAGGAAGAAGTATGATGTAGAACAAGTAGCGGAAGAAGACATGCTCAAGAGGGATCACCCGAAATTCAAAGGCAACGGAATTTCGGCAACCGGGGACTCGAAGTCGGAATGCCGCGAAACTCACCGAGTCAAACCGTTTCGGCATTTGCGGAAGTTTTCTGATGTAGAACAAGTAGCGGAAGCATACATGCTTAAGAGGGATCACCCCAATTCAAAGGCAACTGAATTTCGGCAACCGGGCATCGAAGGCGGAATGCCGCGAAACTCACATAGTTATAGCGTTTCGTCGTTTGCGGACGAAGTCTGATGTAGAACAAGTAGCGGAGGCAAACATGCGCAAGAGGGATCACCCGAAATTCAAAGGCAACTGAATTTCGGCAACCGGGGCATCGAAGTCGGAATGCCGCGAAACTCACCGAGTGAAAGCGTTTGGCCGTTTGCGGAAGAAGTATGATGTAGAACAAGTAGCGGAAGCATACATGCTCAAGAGGAATCACCCGAAATTCAAAGGCAACTGAATTTCGGCAACCGGCGACTCGAAGTCGGAATGCCGCGAAACTCACAGAGTCAAAGCATTTCGCCGTTTGAGGAAGAAGTATGATGTAGAACAAGTAGCGGAAGAAGACATGCTCAAGAGGGATCACCCGAAATTCAAAGGCAACAGAATTTCGGCAACCGGGGACTCGAAGTCGGAATGCCGCGAAACTCACCGAGTCAAACCGTTTCGGCATTTGCGGAAGTTTTCTGATGTAGAACAAGTAGCGGAAGCATACATGCTTAAGAGGGATCACCCCAATTCAAAGGCAACTGAATTTCGGCAACCGGGCATCGAAGGCAGAATGGCGCAAAACTCACATAGTTATAGCGTTTCGCCGTTTGCGGACGAAGTCTGATGTAGAACAAGTAGCGGAGGCAAACATGCGCAAGAGGGATCACCCCGAAATTCAAAGGCAACTGAATTTCGGCAACCGGGGCATCGAAGTCGGAATGCCGCGAAACTCACCGAGTGAAAGCGTTTGGCCGTTTGCGGAAGAAGTATGATGTAGAACAAGTAGCGGAAGCATACATGCTCAAGAGGGATCACCACAAATTCAAAGGCAACTGAATTTCGGAAACCGGGGCATCGAAGTCAGAATGCTGCGAAACACACCGAGTTAAAGTGTTTCTCCTTTTGAGGAAGAAGTATGATGTAGAACAAGTAGCGGAAGCATACATGCTCATGAGCCATCACCCGAAATTCAAAGGCAACTGAATTTCGGCAACCGGGGCATTGAAGTCGGAAAGCCGTGAAACTCACCGAGTCAAAGTGTTTCTCCGTTTGAGGTAGAAGTATGATGTAGAACAAGTAGCGGAAGCATACATGCTTAAGAGGGATCACCCAAAATTCAAAGGCAACTGAATTTCGGCAACCGGGGCATCGAAGTCGGAATGCCGCGAAACTCACCGAGTCAAAGCGTTTGGCAGTTTGCGGAAGAATTCTGATGTAGGACAAGTAGCGGAAGCATACATGCTCAAGAGGGATCACCCAAAATTCAAAGGCAACTGAATTTCGGCAACCGGGGACTCGAAGTCGGAATGCCGTGAAACTCACCGAGTCAAAGCGTTTCGCCGTTTGCGGAAGTTTTCTGATGTAGAACAAGTAGCGGAAGCATACATGCTCAAGAGGGATCACCCAAATTCAAAGGCAATTGAATTTTAGTAAGCGGAGCATCGAAGTCGGAATGGCGCGAAACTCACACATTCAAAGCGTTTCGCCGTTTAAGGAAGAAGCCTGATGTAGAACAAGTAGCGGAAGCATACATGCTCAAGAGGGATCACCCCAAATTCAAAGGCAACTGAATTTCGGAAACCGGGGCATCGAAGTCGGAATGCCGCGAAACACACCGAGTTAAAGCGTTTCTCCATTTGAGGAAGAAGTATGATGTAGAACAAGTAGCGGAAGCATACATGCTCATGAGCCATCACCCGAAATTCAAAGGCAACTGAATTTCGGCAACCGGGGCATTGAAGTCGGAATGCCGTGAAACTCACCGAGTCAAAGTGTTTCTCCGTTTGAGGAAGAAATATGATGTAGAACAAGTAGCGGAAGCATACATGCTTAAGAGGGATCACCCCAAATTCAAAGGCAACTGAATTTCGGCAACCGGGGCATCGAAGTCGGAATGCCGCGAAACTCACCGAGTCAAAGCGTTTGGCAGTTTGCGGAAGAATTCTGATGTAGGACAAGTAGCAGAAGCATACATGCTCAAGAGGGATCACCCGAAATTCAAAGGCAACTGAATTTCGGCAACCGGGGACTCAAAGTCGGAATGCCGCGAAACTCACAGAGTCAAAGCATTTCGCCGTTTGAGGAAGAAGTATGATGTAGAACAAGTAGCGGAAGAAGACATGCTCAAGAGGGATCACCCGAAATTCAAAGGCAACGGAATTTCGGCAACCGGGGACTCGAAGTCGGAATGCCGCGAAACTCACCGAGTCAAACCGTTTCGGCATTTGCGGAAGTTTTCTGATGTAGAACAAGTAGCGGAAGCATACATGCTTAAGAGGGATCACCCCAATTCAAAGGCAACTGAATTTCGGCAACCGGGCATCGAAGGCGGAATGGCGCAAAACTCACATAGTTATAGCGTTTCGTCGTTTGCGGACGAAGTCTGATGTAGAACAAGTAGCGGAGGCAAACATGCGCAAGAGGGATCACCCGAAATTCAAAGGCAACTGAATTTCGGCAACCGGGGCATCGAAGTCGGAATGCCGCGAAACTCACCGAGTGAAAGCGTTTGGCCGTTTGCGGAAGAAGTATGATGTAGAACAAGTAGCGGAAGCATACATGCTCAAGAGGGATCACCACAAATTCAAAGGCAACTGAATTTCGGAAACCGGGGCATCGAAGTCAGAATGCCGCGAAACACACCGAGTTAAAGTGTTTCTCCTTTTGAGGAAGAAGTATGATGTAGAACAAGTAGCGGAAGCATACATGCTCATGAGCCATCACCCGAAATTCAAAGGCAACTGACTTTCGGCAACCGGGGCATTGAAGTCGGAAAGCCGTGAAACTCACCGAGTCAAAGTGTTTCTCCGTTTGAGGTAGAAGTATGATGTAGAACAAGTAGCGGAAGCATACATGCTTAAGAGGGATCACCCGAAATTCAAAGGCAACTGAATTTCGGCAACCGGGGCATCGAAGTCGGAATGCCGCGAAACTCACCGAGTCAAAGCGTTTGGCAGTTTGCGGAAGAATTCTGATGTAGGACAAGTAGCGGAAGCATACATGCTCAAGAGGGATCACCCGAAATTCAAAGGCAACTGAATTTCGGCAACCGGGGACTCGAAGTCGGAATGCCGTGAAACTCACCGAGTCAAAGCGTTTCGCCGTTTGCGGAAGTTTTCTGATGTAGAACAAGTAGCGGAAGCATACATGCTCAAGAGGGATCACCCAAATTCAAAGGCAATTGAATTTCAGTAAGCGGAGCATCGAAGTCGGAATGGCGCGAAACTAACACATTCAAAGCGTTTTGCCGTTTGCGGAAGAAGTCTGATGTAGAACAAGTAGCGGAAGCATACATGCTCAAGAGGAATCACCCGAAATTCAAAGGCAACTGAATTTCGGCAACCGGCGACTCGAAGTCGGAATGCCGCGAAACTCACAGAGTCAAAGCATTTCGCCGTTTGAGGAAGAAGTATGATGTAGAACAAGTAGCGGAAGAAGACATGCTCAAGAGGGATCACCCCAAATTCAAAGGCAACTGAATTTCGGCAACCGGGGCATCGAAGTCGGAATGCCGCGAAACTCACCGAGTCAAAGCGTTTGGCAGTTTGCGGAAGAATTCTGATGTAGGACAAGTAGCAGAAGCATACATGCTCAAGAGGGATCACCCGAAATTCAAAGGCAACTGAATTTCGGCAACCGGGGACTCAAAGTCGGAATGCCGCGAAACTCACAGAGTCAAAGCATTTCGCCGTTTGAGGAAGAAGTATGATGTAGAACAAGTAGCGGAAGAAGACATGCTCAAGAGGGATCACCCGAAATTCAAAGGCAACGGAATTTCGGCAACCGGGGACTCGAAGTCGGAATGCCGCGAAACTCACCGAGTCAAACCGTTTCGGCATTTGCGGAAGTTTTCTGATGTAGAACAAGTAGCGGAAGCATACATGCTTAAGAGGGATCACCCCAATTCAAAGGCAACTGAATTTCGGCAACCGGGGCATCGAAGGCGGAATGGCGCAAAACTCACATAGTTTATAGCGTTTCGTCGTTTGCGGACGAAGTCTGATGTAGAACAAGTAGCGGAGGCAAAACATGCGCAAGAGGGATCACCCGAAATTCAAAGGCAACTGAATTTCGGCAACCGGGGCATCGAAGTCGGAATGCCGCGAAACTCACCGAGTGAAAGCGTTTGGCCGTTTGCGGAAGAAGTATGATGTAGAACAAGTAGCGGAAGCATACATGCTCAAGAGGGATCACCACAAATTCAAAGGCAACTGAATTTCGGAAACCGGGGCATCGAAGTCAGAATGCCGCGAAACACACCGAGTTAAAGTGTTTCTCCTTTTGAGGAAGAAGTATGATGTAGAACAAGTAGCGGAAGCATACATGCTCATGAGCCATCACCCGAAATTCAAAGGCAACTGACCTTTCGGCAACCGGGGCATTGAAGTCGGAAAGCCGTGAAACTCACCGAGTCAAAGTGTTTCTCCGTTTGAGGTAGAAGTATGATGTAGAACAAGTAGCGGAAGCATACATGCTTAAGAGGGATCACCCGAAATTCAAAGGCAACTGAATTTCGGCAACCGGGGCATCGAAGTCGGAATGCCGCGAAACTCACCGAGTCAAAGCGTTTGGCAGTTTGCGGAAGAATTCTGATGTAGGACAAGTAGCGGAAGCATACATGCTCAAGAGGGATCACCCGAAATTCAAAGGCAACTGAATTTCGGCAACCGGGGACTCGAAGTCGGAATGCCGTGAAACTCACCGAGTCAAAGCGTTTCGCCGTTTGCGGAAGTTTTCTGATGTAGAACAAGTAGCGGAAGCATACATGCTCAAGAGGGATCACCCAAATTCAAAGGCAATTGAATTTCAGTAAGCGGAGCATCGAAGTCGGAATGGCGCGAAACTAACACATTCAAAGCGTTTTGCCGTTTGCGGAAGAAGTCTGATGTAGAACAAGTAGCGGAAGCATACATGCTCAAGAGGAATCACCCGAAATTCAAAGGCAACTGAATTTCGGCAACCGGCGACTCGAAGTCGGAATGCCGCGAAACTCACAGAGTCAAAGCATTTCGCCGTTTGAGGAAGAAGTATGATGTAGAACAAGTAGCGGAAGAAGACATGCTCAAGAGGGATCACCCGAAATTCAAAGGCAACAGAATTTCGGCAACCGGGGACTCGAAGTCGGAATGCCGCGAAACTCACCGAGTCAAACCGTTTCGGCATTTGCGGAAGTTTTCTGATGTAGAACAAGTAGCGGAAGCATACATGCTTAAGAGGGATCACCCCAATTCAAAGGCAACTGAATTTCGGCAACCGGGCATCGAAGGCGAATTGGCGCAAAACTCACATAGTTATAGCGTTTCGCCGTTTGCGGACGAAGTCTGATGTAGAACAAGTAGCGGAGGCAAACATGCGCAAGAGGGATCACCCGAAATTCAAAGGCAACTGAATTTCGGCAACCGGGGCATCGAAGTCGGAATGCCGCGAAACTCACCGAGTGAAAGCGTTTCGCCGTTTGAGGAAGAAGCCTGATGTAGAACAAGTAGCGGAAGCATACATGCTCAAGAGGGATCACCCGAAATTCAAAGGCAACTGAATTTCGGCAACCGGGGCATCGAAGTCGGAATGCCGCGAAACTCACCGAGTCAAAGCGTTTGGTTGTTTGAGGAAGAAGTATGATGTGGAACAAGTAGCGGAAGCATACATGCTCAAGAGGGATCACCCCAATTCAAAGGCAACTGAATTTCGGAAACTGGGCATCGAAGTCGGAATGGCGCGAAACTCACATAGTCAAAGCGTTTCGCCGTTTGCGGACGAAGTCTGATGTAGAACAAGTAGCGGAAGCATACATACTCAAGAGGGATCACCCCAAATTCAAAGGCAACTGAATTTCGGAAACCGGGGCATCGAAGTCGGAAAGCCGCGAAACACACCGAGTTAAAGCGTTTCTCCTTTTGAGGAAGAAGTATGATGTAGAACAAGTAGCGGAAGCATACATGCTTAAGAGGGATCACCCGAAATTCAAAGGCAACTGAATTTCGGCAACCGGGGCATCGAAGTCGGAATGCCGCGAAACTCACCGAGTCAAAGCGTTTGGCAGTTTGCGGAAGAATTCTGATGTAGGACAAGTAGCGGAAGCATACATGCTCAAGAGGGATCACCCGAAAATGAAAGGCAACTGAATTTCGGCAACCGGGGCATCGAAGTGGGAATGCCGCGAAACTTATCGAGTCAAAGCGTTTCGCCTTTTGGGGAATAAGTCTGATGTAGAACAAGTAGCGGAAGCATACATGCACAAGAGGGATCACCACAGATTCAAAGGCAACTGAATTTCGGCAACCGGGGCATCGAAGTCGGAATGCCGCGAAACTCACCGAGTCAAAGCGTTTGGCAGTTTGCGGAAGAATTCTGATGTAGAACAAGTAGCGGAAGCATACATGCTCAAGAGGGATCACCCGAAATTGAAAGGCAACTGAATTTCGGCAACCGGGGCATCGAAGTGGGAATGCCGCGAAACTCATCGAGTCAAAGCCTTTCGCCGTTTGAGGAAGAAGTCTGATGTAGAACAAGTAGCGGAAGCATACATTCTATTGAGGGATCACCCGAAATTCAAAGGGAACTGAATTTCGGCAAGCGGGACTCGAAGTTGGAATGCCGCGAAACTCACCGAGTCAAACTGTTCTCCATTTGCGGAAGTTTTCTGATGTAGAACAAGTAGCGGAAGCATACATGCTCAAGAAGGATCACCCCAATTCAAAGGAAACTGAATTTCGGCAACTAGGGCATCGAAGTCGAAATGGCGCGAAACTCACATAGTAAAAGCGTTTCGCCGTTTGCGGACGAAGTCTGATGTAGAACAAGTAGCGGAAGCATACATGCTCAAGACGGAACACCCGAAATTCAAATGCAACTGAATTTCGGCAACCGGGGCATGGAAGTCGGAATGCCGCGAAACTCACCGAGTCAAAGTGTTGCTCCGTTTGCGGAAGAAGTATGATGTCGAACAAGTAGCGGAAGCATACATGCTCAAGAGGGATCACCCGAAATTCAAAGGCAACTGAATTTCGGCAACCGGGGCTTTGAAGTCGGAATGCCGCGAAACTCACCGAGTCAAAGTATTTCGCCGTTTGCGGAACTTTTCTAATGTAGAACAAGTAGCGAAAGCATACATGCTCAAGAGGGATCACCCCAAATTCAAAGGTAACTGAATTTCGGCAACCGGGGCATCGAATCCGGAATGCCGCGAAACTCACCGAGTCAAAGCGTTTCTCCGTTTGAGGAAGAAGTATGATGTAAAACAAGTAGCGGAAGCATACATGCTCAAGAGGGATCACCCGAAATTCAAAGGCAACTGAATTTCGGCAACCGTGGCGTCGAAGTCAGAACGCCGCGAAACTCACCGTGGCAAAGCGTTTCGCCGTTTGCGGAAGTTTTCTGATGTAGAACAAGTAGCGAAAGCAAACATGCTCAAGAGGGATCACCCCAAATTCAAAGGTAACTGAATTTCGGCAACCGGGGCATCGAATCCGGATTGCCGCGAAACTCACCAAGTCAAAGCGTTTCTCTGTTTGAGGAAGAAGTATGATGTAGAACAAGTAGCGGAAGCATACATGCTCAAGAGGGATCACCCGAAATTCAAAGGCAATTGAATTTCGGCAACCGTGGCATCGAAGTCGGAATGCCGCGAAACTCACCGAGTCAAAGCGTTTCTCCGTTTGAGGAAGAAGTATGATGTAGAACAAGTAGCGGAAGCATACATGCTAAAGAGGGATCACCCGAAATTCAAAGGCAACTGAATTTCGGCAACCGGGGACTCGAAGTCGGAATGCCGCGAAACTCACCGAGTCAAAGCGTTTCACCGTTTGCGGAAGTTTTCTGATGTAGAACAAGTAGCGGAAGCATACATGCTCTAGAGGGATCACCCCAAATTCAAAGGCAACTGAATTTCGGCAACTAGGGCATCGAAGTCGGAATGGCGCGAAAATCACATAGTCAAAGCGTTTCGCCGTTTGCAAACAAAGTCTGATGTAGAACAAGTAGCGGAAGCATACATGCTCAAGAGGGATCACCCCAAATTCAAAGGCAACTGAATTTCGGCAACCGGGGCATCGAAGTCGAAATGCCGCGAAACTCACCAAGTTAAGCGTTTCGCCGTTTGCGGAAGAAGTCTGATGTAGAACAAGTAGCGGAAGCATACATGCTCAAGAGGGATCACCCGAAATTCAAAGGCAACTGAATTTCGGCAACCGAGGCATCGAAGTCGGAATGCCGCGAAACTCACCGAGTCAAAGCGTTTCTCCGTTTGAGGAAGAAGTATGATGTAGAACAAGTAGCGGAAGCATACATGCTCAAGAGGGATCACCCGAAATTCAAAGGCAACTGAATTTCGGCAACCGGGGCATCGAAGTCGGAATGCCGCGAAACTCACCGAGTCAAAGCGTTTCGCCGTTTGTGAAGAAGTTTTCTGATGTAGAACAAGTAGCGGAAGCATACATGCTCAAGAGGGATCACCCGAAATTCAAAGGCAACTGAATTTCGGCAACCGGGGCATCGAAGTCGGAATGCCGCGAAACTCACCGAGTCAAAGCGTTTCGCCGTTTGAGGAAGAAGTATGATGTAGAACAAGTAGCGAAAGCATACATGCTCAAGAGGGATCACCCGAAATTCAAAGGCAACTGAATTTCGGCAACCGGGGCATCGAAGTCGGAATGCCGCGAAACTCACCGAGTCAAAGCGTTTCTCCGTTTGAGGAAGAAGTATGATGTAGAACAAGTAGCGGAAGCATACATGCTCAAGAGGGATCACCCGAAATTCAAAGGCAACTGAATTTCGGCAACCGGGGCATCGAAGTCGGAATGCCGCGAAACTCACCGAGTCAAAGCGTTTCGCCGTTTGCGGAAGAAGTTTTCTGATGTAGAACAAGTAGCGGAAGCATACATGCTCAAGAGGGATCACCCCAAATTCAAAGGCAACTGAATTTCGGCAACCGGGGCATCGAAGTCGGAATGCCGCGAAACTCACCGAGTCAAAGCGTTTCTCCGTTTGAGGAAGAAGTATGATGTAGAACAAGTAGCGGAAGCATACATGCTCAAGAGGGATCACCCGAAATTCAAAGGCAACTGAATTTCGGCAACCGGGGCATCGAAGTCGGAATGCCGCGAAACTCACCGAGTCAAAGCGTTTCGCCGTTTGCGGAAGAAGTCTGATGTAGAACAAGTAGCGGAAGCATACATGCTCAAGAGGGATCACCCGAAATTCAAAGGCAACTGAATTTCGGCAACCGGGGCATCGAAGTCGGAATGCCGCGAAACTCACCGAGTCAAAGCGTTTCGCCGTTTGAGGAAGAAGTCTGATGTAGAACAAGTAGCGGAAGCATACATGCTCAAGAGGGATCACCCGAAATTCAAAGGCAACTGAATTTCGGCAACCGGGGCATCGAAGTCGGAATGCCGCGAAACTCACCGAGTCAAAGCGTTTCGCCGTTTGCGGAAGAAGTCTGATGTAGAACAAGTAGCGGAAGCATACATGCTCAAGAGGGATCACCCGAAATTCAAAGGCAACTGAATTTCGGCAACCGGGGCATCGAAGTCGGAATGCCGCGAAACTCACCGAGTCAAAGCGTTTCGCCGTTTGCGGAAGAAGTATGATGTAGAACAAGTAGCGGAAGCATACATGCTCAAGAGGGATCACCCGAAATTCAAAGGCAACTGAATTTCGGCAACCGGGCATCGAAGTCGGAATGCCGCGAAACTCACCGAGTCAAAGCGTTTCGCCGTTTGCGGAAGAAGTATGATGTAGAACAAGTAGCGGAAGCATACATGCTCAAGAGGGATCACCCGAAATTCAAAGGCAACTGAATTTCGGCAACCGGGGCATCGAAGTCGGAATGCCGCGAAACTCACCGAGTCAAAGCGTTTCCGTTTGTGGAAGAAGTCTGATGTAGAACAAGTAGCAGAAGCATACATGCTCAAGAGGGATCACCCGAAATTCAAAGGCAACTGAATTTCGGCAACCGGGGCATCGAAGTCGGAATGCCGCGAAACTCACCGAGTCAAAGCGTTTCGCCGTTTGCGGAAGAAGTCTGATGTAGAACAAGTAGCGGAAGCATACATGCTCAAGAGGGATCACCCAAATTCAAAGGCAACTGAATTTCGGCAACCGGGCATCGAAGTCGGAATGCCGCGAAACTCACCGAGTCAAAGCCTTTCGCCGTTTGAGGAAGAAGTCTGATGTAGAACAAGTAGCGGAAGCATACATGCTCAAGAGGGATCACCCGAAATTCAAAGGCAACTGAATTTCGGCAACCGGGGCATCGAAGTCGGAATGCGGCGAAACTCACCGAGTCAAAGCGTTTCTCCGTTTGAGGAAGAAGTATGATGTAGAACAAGTAGCGGAAGCATACATGCTCAAGAAGGATCACCCGAAATTCAAAGGCAACTGAATTTCGGCAACCGAGGCATCGAAGTCGGAATGCCGCGAAACTCACCGAGTCAAAGCGTTTCGCCGTTTGGGGAAGAAGTCTGATGTAGAACAAGTAGCGGAAGCATACATGCTCAAGAGGATCACCACAAATTCAAAGGCAACTGAATTTCGGCAACCGAGGCATCGAAGTCGGAATGCCGCGAAACTCACCGAGTCAAAGCGTTTCGCCGTTTGGGAAGAAGTCTGATGTAGAACAAGTAGCGGAAGCATACATGCTCAAGAGGGATCACCCGAAATTCAAAGGCAACTGAATTTCGGCAACCGGGGCATCGAAGTCGGAATGCCGCGAAACTCACCGAGTCAAAGCGTTTCTCCGTTTGAGGAAGAAGTATGATGTAGAACAAGTAGCGGAAGCATACATGCTCAAGAGGGATCACCCGAAATTCAAAGGCAACTGAATTTCGGCAACCGGGCATCGAAGTCGGAATGCCGCGAAACTCACCGAGTCAAAGCGTTTCGCCGTTTGGGAAGAAGTCTGATGTAGAACAAGTAGCGGAAGCATACATGCTCAAGAGGGATCACCGAAATTCAAAGGCAACTGAATTTCGGCAACCGGGGCATCGAAGTCGGAATGCCGCGAAACTCACCGAGTGAAAGCGTTTCGCCGTTTGAGGAAGAAGTATGATGTAGAACAAGTAGCGGAAGCATACATGCTCAAGAGGGATCACCCGAAATTCAAAGGCAACTGAATTTCGGCAACCGGGGCATCGAAGTCGGAATGCCGCGAAACTCACCGAGTCAAAGCGTTTGGTTGTTTGAGGAAGAAAATGATGTAGAACAAGTAGCGGAAGCATACATGCTCAAGAGGGATCACCCGAAATTCAAAGGCAACTGAATTTCGGCAACCGGGGCATCGAAGTCGGAATGCCGCGAAACTCACCTAGTCAAAGCGTTTCGCCGTTTGGGGAAGAAGTCTGATGTCGAACAAGTAGCAGAAGCATACATGCGCAAGAGGGATCACCACGAAATTCAAAGGCAACTGAATTTCGGCAACCGGGGCATCGAAGTCGGAATGCCGCGAAACTCACCTGAGTCAAAGCGTTTCGCTGTTTGCGGAAGTTGTCTGATGTAGAACAAGTAGCGGAAGCATACATGCTCAAGAGGGATCACCCAAATTCAAAGGCAACTGAATTTCGGAAAACAGGGGCATCGAAGTCGGAATGGCGAAACTCACGAGTCAAAGCGTTTCGCCGTTTGCGGAGAAGTCTGATGTAGAACAAGTAGCGGAAGCATACATGCTCAAGAGGGATCACCCCGAAATTCAAAGGCAACTGAATTTCGGCAACCGGGGCATCGAACTCGGAATGCCGCGAAACTCACCGAGTCAAAGCGTTTCGCCGTTTGAGGAAGAAGTATGATGTAGAACAAGTAGCGAAGCATACATGCTCAAGAGGGATCACCACAAATTCAAAGGCAACTGAATTTCGGCAACCGGGGCATCGAAGTCGGAATGCCGCGAAACTGACCGAGTCAAAGCCTTTCGCCGTTTGCGGAAGATGACTGATGTAGAACAAGTAGCGGAAGCATACATGCTCAAGAGGGATCACCCGAAATTCAAAGGCAACTGAATTTCGGCAACCGGGGCATCGAAGTCGGAATGCCGCGAAACTCACCGAGTCAAAGCGTTTCGCTGTTTGAGGAAGAAGTATGATGTAGAACAAGTAGCGGAAGCATACATGCTCAAGAGGGATCACCCGAAATTCAAAGGCAACTGAATTTCGGCAAAGGATCGAAGTCGAATGCCGCGAAACTCACCGAGTCAAAGCGTTTCGCCGTTTGCGGAAGAAGTCTGATGTAGAACAAGTAGCGGAAGCATACATGCTCAAGAGGGATCGCCGAAATTCAAAGGCAACTGAATTTCGGCAACCGGGGCATCGAAGTCGGAATGCCGCGAAACTCACCGAGTCAAAGCCTTTCGCCGTTTGCGGAAGAAGTCTGATGTAGAACAAGTAGCGGAAGCATACATGCTCAAGAGGGATCACCCGAAATTCAAAGGCAACTGAATTTCGGCAACCGGGGCATCGAAGTCGGAATGCGCGAAACTCACCGAGTCAAAGCGTTTCTCCGTTTGAGGAAGAAGTATGATGTAGAACAAGTAGCGGAAGCATACATGCTCAAGAGGGATCAAATTCAAAGGCAACTGAATTTCGGCAACCGAGGCATAGAAGTCGGAATGCCGCGAAACTGACCGAGTCAAAGTTTGCATGTAGAACAAGTAGCGGAAGCATACATGCTCAAGAGGATCACCCGAAATTCAAAGGCAACTGAATTTCGGCAACCGGGGCATCGAAGTCGGAATGCCGCGAAACTCACCGAGTCAAAGCGTTTCTCCGTTTGAGGAAGAAGTGTGATGTAGAACAAGTAGCGGAAGCATACATGCTCAAGAGGGATCACCCGAAATTCAAAGGCAACTGAATTTCGGCAACCGGGCATCGAAGTCGGAATGCCGCGAAACTCACCGAGTCAAAGCGTTTCGCCGTTTGAGGAAGAAGTCTGATGTAGAACAAGTAGCGGAAGCATACATGCTCAAGAGGGATCACCCGAAATTCAAAGGCAACTGAATTTCGGCAACCGGGGCATCGAAGTCGGAATGCCGCGAAACTCACCGAGTCAAAGCGTTTCGCCGTTTGCGGAAGAAGTCTGATGTAGAACAAGTAGCGGAAGCATACATGCTCAAGAGGGATCACCCGAAATTCAAAGGCAACTGAATTTCGGCAACCGGGGCATCGAAGTCGGAATGCCGCGAAACTCACCGAGTCAAAGCGTTTCGCCGTTTGCGGAAGAAGTATGATGTAGAACAAGTAGCGGAAGCATACATGCTCAAGAGGGATCACCCGAAATTCAAAGGCAACTGAATTTCGGCAACCGGGGCATCGAAGTCGGAATGCCGCGAAACTCACCGAGTCAAAGCGTTTCTCCGTTTGAGGAAGAAGTATGATGTAGAACAAGTAGCGGAAGCATACATGCTCAAGAGGGATCACCCGAAATTCAAAGGCAACTGAATTTCGGCAACCGGGCATCGAAGTCGGAATGCCGCGAAACTCACCGAGTCAAAGCGTTTCGCCGTTTGGGGAAGAAGTCTGATGTAGAACAAGTAGCGGAAGCATACATGCTCAAGAGGGATCACCGAAATTCAAAGGCAACTGAATTTCGGCAACCGAGGCATCGAAGTCGGAATGCCGCGAAACTCACCGAGTCAAAGCGTTTCGCCGTTTGAGGAAGAAGTCTGATGTAGAACAAGTAGCGGAAGCATACATGCTCAAGAGGGATCACCCGAAATTCAAAGGCAACTGAATTTCGGCAACCGGGGCATCGAAGTCGGAATGCCGCGAAACTCACCGAGTCAAAGCGTTTCGCCGTTTGCGGAAGAAGTCTGATGTAGAACAAGTAGCGGAAGCATACATGCTCAAGAGGGATCACCCGAAATTCAAAGGCAACTGAATTTCGGCAACCGGGCATCGAAGTCGGAATGCCGCGAAACTCACCGAGTCAAAGCGTTTCGCCGTTTGCGGAAGAAGTCTGATGTAGAACAAGTAGCGGAAGCATACATGCTCAAGAGGGATCACCCGAAATTCAAAGGCAACTGAATTTCGGCAACCGGGGCATCGAAGTCGGAATGCCGCGAAACTCACCGAGTCAAAGCGCGTTGAGAAGAAGTATGATGTAGAACAAGTAGCGGAAGCATACATGCTCAAGAGGGATCACCCGAAATTCAAAGGCAACTGAATTTCGGCAACCGGGCATCGAAGTCGGAATGCCGCGAAACTCACCGAGTCAAAGCGTTTCGCCGTTTGCGGAAGAAGTCTGATGTAGAACAAGTAGCGGAAGCATACATGCTCAAGAGGGATCACCCGAAATTCAAAGGCAACTGAATTTCGGCAACCGGGGCATCGAAGTCGGAATGCCGCGAAACTCACCGAGTCAAAGTCTTTCGCCGTTTGCGGAAGAAGTCTGATGTAGAACAAGTAGCGGAAGCATACATGCTCAAGAGGGATCAAAAATCGAAGTCGGAATCCGCGAAACTCACCGAGTCAAAGCGTTTCGCCGTTTGAGGAAGAAGTCTGATGTAGAACAAGTAGGAAGCATACATGCTCAAAGGGATCACCCGAAATTCAAAGGCAACTGAATTTCGGCAACCGGGGCATCGAAGTCGGAATGCCGCGAAACTCACCGAGTCAAAGCGTTTGAGGAAGAAGTATGATGTAGAACAAGTAGCGGAAGCATACATGCTCAAGAGGGATCACCCGAAATTCAAAGGCAACTGAATTTCGGCAACCGGGGCATCGAAGTCGGAATGCCGCGAAACTCACCGAGTCAAAGCGTTTCGCCGTTTGCGGAAGAAGTCTGATGTAGAACAAGTAGCGGAAGCATACATGCTCAAGAGGGATCACCCGAAATTCAAAGGCAACTGAATTTCGGCAACCGGGGCATCGAAGTCGGAATGCCGCGAAACTCACCGAGTCAAAGCCGTTTCGCCGTTTGCGGAAGAAGTCTGATGTAGAACAAGTAGCGGAAGCATACATGCTCAAGAGGGATCACCCGAAATTCAAAGGCAACTGAATTTCGGCAACCGGGGCATCGAAGTCGGAATGCCGCGAAACTCACCGAGTCAAAGCGTTTCGCCGTTTGCGGAAGAAGTCTGATGTAGAACAAGTAGCGGAAGCATACATGCTCAAGAGGGATCACCCGAAATTCAAAGGCAACTGAATTTCGGCAACCGGGGCATCGAAGTCGGAATGCCGCGAAACTCACCGAGTCAAAGCGTTTCGCCGTTTGAGGAAGAAGTATGATGTAGAACAAGTAGCGGAAGCATACATGCTCAAGAGGGATCACCCGAAATTCAAAGGCAACTGAATTTCGGCAACCGGGGCATCGAAGTCGGAATGCCGCGAAACTCACCGAGTCAAAGCCGTTTCGCCGTTTGCGGAAGAAGTATGATGTAGAACAAGTAGCGGAAGCATACATGCTCAAGAGGGATCACCCGAAATTCAAAGGCAACTGAATTTCGGCAACCGGGCATCGAAGCCGGAATGCCGCGAAACTCACCGAGTCAAAGCGTTTCGCCGTTTGCGGAAGAAGTCTGATGTAGAACAAGTAGCGAAAGCATACATGCTCAAGAGGGATCACCCGAAATTCAAAGGCAACTGAATTTCGGCAACCGGGGCATCGAAGTCGGAATGCCGCGAAACTCACCGAGTCAAAGCGTTTGTTTGCGGAAGAAGTATGATGTAGAACAAGTAGCGGAAGCATACATGCTCAAGAGGGATCACCCGAAATTCAAAGGCAACTGAATTTCGGCAACCGGGGCATCGAAGTCGGAATGCCGCGAAACTCACCGAGTCAAAGCGTTTCTGTTTGAGGAAGAAGTATGATGTAGAACAAGTAGCGGAAGCATACATGCTCAAGAGGGATCACCCGAAATTCAAAGGCAACTGAATTTCGGCAACCGGGGCATCGAAGTCGGAATGCCGCGAAACTCACCGAGTCAAAGCGTTTCGCCGTTTGAGGAAGAAGTCTGATGTAGAACAAGTAGCGGAAGCATACATGCTCAAGAGGGATCACCCGAAATTCAAAGGCAACTGAATTTCGGCAACCGGGCATCGAAGTCGGAATGCCGCGAAACTCACCGAGTCAAAGCGTTTCGCCATTTGAGGAAGAAGTCTGATGTAGAACAAGTAGCGGAAGCATACATGCTCAAGAGGGATCACCCGAAATTCAAAGGCAACTGAATTTCGGCAACCGGGGCATCGAAGTCGGAATGCCGCGAAACTCACCGAGTCAAAAGCGTTTCGTTTGCGGAAGAAGTCTGATGTAGAACAAGTAGCGGAAGCATACATGCTCAAGAGGGATCACCCGAAATTCAAAGGCAACTGAATTTCGGCAACCGGGGCATCGAAGTCGGAATGCCGCGAAACTCACCGAGTCAAAGCGTTTCGCCGTTTGCGGAAGAAGTCTGATGTAGAACAAGTAGCGGAAGCATACATGCTCAAGAGGGATCACCCGAAATTCAAAGGCAACTGAATTTCGGCAACCGGGGCATCGAAGTCGGAATGCCGCGAAACTCACCGAGTCAAAGCGTTTCTGTTTGAGGAAGAAGTCTGATGTAGAACAAGTAGCGGAAGCATACATGCTCAAGAGGGATCACCCGAAATTCAAAGGCAACTGAATTTCGGCAACCGGGGCATCGAAGTCGGAATGCCGCGAAACTCACCGAGTCAAAGCGTTTCTCCGTTTGCGGAAGAAGTCTGATGTAGAACAAGTAGCGGAAGCATACATGCTCAAGAGGGATCACCCGAAATTCAAAGGCAACTGAATTTCGGCAACCGGGGCATCGAAGTCGGAATGCCGCGAAACTCACCGAGTCAAAGCGTTTCGCCGTTTGCGGAAGAAGTCTGATGTAGAACAAGTAGCGGAAGCATACATGCTCAAGAGGGATCACCCGAAATTCAAAGGCAACTGAATTTCGGCAACCGGGGCATCGAAGTCGGAATGCCGCGAAACTCACCGAGTCAAAGCGTTTCGCCGTTTGAGGAAGAAGTCTGATGTAGAACAAGTAGCGGAAGCATACATGCTCAAGAGGGATCACCCGAAATTCAAAGGCAACTGAATTTCGGCAACCGGGGCATCGAAGTCGGAATGCCGCGAAACTCACCGAGTCAAAGCGTTTCGTTTGAGGAAGAAGTATGATGTAGAACAAGTAGCGGAAGCATACATGCTCAAGAGGGATCACCCGAAATTCAAAGGCAACTGAATTTCGGCAACCGGGGCATCGAAGTCGGAATGCCGCGAAACTCACCGAGTCAAAGCGTTTCGCCGTTTGAGGAAGAAGTCTGATGTAGAACAAGTAGCAGAAGCATACATGCTCAAGAGGGATCACCCGAAATTCAAAGGCAACTGAATTTCGGCAACCGGGGCATCGAAGTCGGAATGCCGCGAAACTCACCGAGTCAAAGCGTTTCGCCGTTTGGGAAGAAGTCTGATGTAGAACAAGTAGCGGAAGCATACATGCTCAAGAGGGATCACCCACAAATTCAAAGGCAACTGAATTTCGGCAACCGGGGCATCGAAGTCGGAATGCCGCGAAACTCACCGAGTCAAAGCGTTTCGCCGTTTGCGGAAGAAGTCTGATGTAGAACAAGTAGCGGAAGCATACATGCTCAAGAGGGATCACCCGAAATTCAAAGGCAACTGAATTTCGGCAACCGGGCATCGAAGTCGGAATGCGCGAAACTCACCGAGTCAAAGCGTTTCTCCGTTTGAGGAAGAAGTATGATGTAGAACAAGTAGCGGAAGCATACATGCTCAAGAAGGGATCACCCGAAATTCAAAGGCAACTGAATTTCGGCAACCGGGGCATCGAAGTCGGAATGCCGCGAAACTCACCGAGTCAAAGCGTTTCGCCGTTTGCGGAAGAAGTGTGATGTAGAACAAGTAGCGGAAGCATACATGCTCAAGAGGGATCACCCGAAATTCAAAGGCAACTGAATTTCGGCAACCGGGCATCGAAGTCGGAATGCCGCGAAACTCACCGAGTCAAAGCGTTTCGCCGTTTGCGGAAGAAGTCTGATGTAGAACAAGTAGCGGAAGCATACATGCTCAAGAGGGATCACCCGAAATTCAAAGGCAACTGAATTTCGGCAACCGGGGCATCGAAGTCGGAATGCCGCGAAACTCACCGAGTCAAAGCGTTTCGCCATTTGAGGAAGAAGTATGATGTAGAACAAGTAGCAGAAGCATACATGCTCAAGAGGGATCACCCGAAATTCAAAGGCAACTGAATTTCGGCAACCGGGGCATCGAAGTCGAAATGCCGCGAAACTCACCGAGTCAAAGCGTTTGGTTGTTTGAGGAAGAAGTATGATGTAGAACAAATTTCGGAAGCATACATGCTCAAGAGGGATCACCCGAAATTCAAAGGCAACTGAATTTCGGCAACCGGGGCATCGAAGGCGGAAAGCCGCGAAACTCACCGAGTCAAAGCGTTTGGCAGTTTGCGGAAGAATTCTGATGTAGGACATGTAGCGGAACTATAAATGCGCAAGAGGGATCACCCGAAATTCAAAGCCAACTGAATTTCGGCAACCAGGGCATCGAAGTCGGAATGCCGCGAAACTCACCGAGTCAAAGCGTTTCGCCGTTTGGGGAAGAAGTCTGATGTAGAACAAGTAGCGGAAGCATACATGCGCAAGAGGGATCACCAGAAATTCAAAGGCAACTGAATTTCGACAACCGTGGCATCGAATCGGAATGCCGCGAAACTCACCGAGTCAAAGCGTTTCGCCGTTTGGGGAAGAAGCCTGATGTAGAACAAGTAGCGGAAGCATACATGCTCAAGAGGGATCACCAGAAATTCAAAGGCAACTGAATTTCGGCAACCGGGGCATCAAAGTCGGAATGCCGCGAAACTCACCGAGTCAAAGCGTTTCGCCGTTTGAGGAAGAAGCCTGACGTAAAACAAGTAGCGGAAGCATACATGCTCAAGAGGGATCACCCGAAATTCAAAGGCAACTGAATTTCGGCAACCGGGGCATCGAAGTCGGAATGCCGCGAAACTCACCGAGTCAAAGCGTTTTTTTGCGGAAGAATTCTGATGTAGGTCATGTAGCGGAAGTATACATGCGCAAGAGGGATCACCCGAAATTCAAAGCCAACTGAATTTCGGCAACCGGGGCATCGAAGTTGGAATGCCACGAAACTCACCGAGTTAAAGCGTTTCGCCGATTGGGGAAGAAGTCTGATGTAGAACAAGTAGCGGAAGCATACATGCTCAAGAGGGATCACCGCAAATTCAAAGGCAACTGAATTTCGGCAACCGGGGCATCGAAGTCGGAATGCGCGAAACTCACCGAGTCAAAGCGTTTCTCCGTTTGAGGAAGAAGTATGATGTAGACCAAGTAGCGGAAGCATACATGCTCAAGAGGGATCACCCGAAATTCAAAGGCAACTGAATTTCGGCAACCGGGCATCGAAGTCGGAATGCCGCGAAACTCACCGAGTCAAAGCGTTTCGCCGTTTGGGGAAGAAGTCTGATGTAGAACAAGTAGCGGAAGCATACATGCGCAAGAGGGATCACCAGAAATTCAAAGGCAACTGAATTTCGGCAACCGGGGCATCGAAGTCGGAATGCCCGCGAAACTCACCGACTGAAAGCGTTTCGCCGTTTGAGGAAGAAGCCTGATGTAGAACAAGTAGCGGAAGCATACATGCTCAAGAGGGATCACCCGAAATTCAAAGGCAACTGAATTTCGGCAACCGGGGCATCGAAGTCGGAATGCCGCGAAACTCACCGAGTCAAAGCGTTTGGTCTGTTTGAGGAAGAAGTATGATGTGGAACAAGTAGCGGAAGCATACATGCTCAAGAGGGATCACCCGAAATTCAAAGGCAACTGAATTTCGGCAACCGGGGCATCAAATTCGGAATGCCGCGAAACTCACCGAGTCAAAGCGTTTCTCTGTTTGAGGAAGAAGTATGATGTAGAACAAGTTCCGAAAGCATACATGCTCAAGAGGGATCACCCGAAATTCAAAAGGCAACTGAATTTCGGCAACTGAGGACTCGTAGTCGAAATGCCGCGAAAGTCACCGAGTCAAAGCGTTTCGCCATTTGCGGAAGAAGTCTGATGTAGAACAAGTAGCGGAAGCATACATGCTCAAGAGGGATCACCACAAATTCAAAGGCAACTGAATTTTGGCAACCAAGGCATCGAAGTCAGAATGCCGTGAAACTCACCGAGTCAAAGCGTTTCGCCGTTTGCGGAAGAAGTCTGATGTAGAACAAGTAGCGGAAGCATACATGCTCAAGAGGGATCACCGAAATTCATAGGCAACTGAATTTCGGCAACCAGGGCATCGAAGTCGGAATGCGGCGAAACTCAACGAGTCAAAGCGTTTCTCCGTTTGAGGAAGAAGTATGATGTAGACCAAGTAGCGGAAGCATACATGCTCAAGAAGGATCACCCGAAATTCAACGGCAACTGAATTTCGGCAACCGAGGCATCGAAGTCGGAATGCCGCGAAAGTCACCGAGTCAAAGCGTTTCGCCATTTGCGGAAGAAGTCTAATGTAGAACAAGTAGCGGAAGCATACATGCTCAAGAGGGATCACCACAAATTCAAAGGCAACTGAATTTTGGCAACCAAGGCATCGAAGTCAGAATGCCGTGAAACTCACCGAGTCAAAGCCTTTCGCCGTTTGCGGAAGATGACTGATGTAGAACAAGTAGCGGAAGCATACATGCTCAAGAGGGATCACCCGAAATTCATAGGCAACTGAATTTCGACAACCGGGCATCGAAGTCGGAATGCGGCGAAACTCACCGAGTCAAAGCGTTTCTCCGTTTGAGGAAGAAGTATGATGTAGACCAAGTAGCGGAAGCATACATGCTCAAGAGGGATCACCCGAAATTCAACGGCAACTGAATTTCGGCAACCGAGGCATCGAAGTCGGATTGCCGCGAAACTCACCGAGTCAAAGCGTTTCGCCGTTTGGGGAAGAAGTCTGATGTAGAACAAGTAGCGGAAGCATACATGCGCAAGAGGGATCACCAGAAATTCAAAGGCAACTGAATTGCGGCAAACCGGATCGGCATCGAAGTCGTCAGAAATGCTGTGTTAAGCGCGAAAACTCACCGAAGTGAAAGCGTTTCGCCGTTTGAGGAAGAAGCGATAAGAAGATTTTTGAGTTGTAGAACAAAGTAGCGGAAGCATACATGCTCAAGAGGGATCACCCGAAATTCAAAGGCAACTGAATTGCGGCAACCGTTTTTGGCATCGAAGTCGGAATGCCGCGAAACTCACCGAGAGAAAGCGTTTCGCGTATTGAAGGAAGAAGCCTGATGTAGAAACAAGTAAAGCGGAAGCATACATGCTCAAGAGGGATCACCCGAAATTCATAGGCAACTGAATTTCGCGACAACCGGTGGCATCGAAGTCGGAATGCCGCGAAACTCACCGAGAGAAAGCGTTTCGCCGTTTGAGGAAGAAGCCTGATGTAGAACAAGTAGCAGAAGCATACATGCTCAAGAGGGATCACCACAAATTCAAAGGCAACTGAATTTCGGCAACAGGGGCATTGAAGTCGGAATGCCGCGGAAACTCACCGAGTCAAAGCGTTTCGCTGTTTGCGCGAAGTGTCTGATGTAGAACAAGTAGCGGAAAGCAGGACATGCTCAAGAGGAAATCACCCGAAATTTCAAAGTAACTGAATTCCGAAACAGGTGCATCGAAGTCGAATTGCAGGCGAAACTCACATAGTCAAAGCGTTTCGCCGTTTCGGACGAAGTTCTGATGTTTAGAACAAGCTAGCGGAGCATACAAGCTCAAGAGGACATCACCCCAAATTGCAAATGCAACTTGAATTTCGGTCTATACCCAACTGGGCATCGAA
>NW_027340189.1:0-37272 GCF_005239225.2 Populus alba | reverse complement strand
TTATAATTCGAAAACATTTAAACTATCTTCCAAGTATCAGAAACAGAGATCCTACTCACTTTTATTAAAAACTTATTTTTAAAATTTCAAAACATTTGAATTATCAATCATCTATCAGAAAGAGAGATCCCAATAATTTTTGTAAACAAAATTATTTTCATAATTTTAAAACATTTAAACTATCTTTCAAGTCTAAGTAACACAGAACCTACTTACTTTTTGTAAAAATTTATTTTTATAATTTGAAAACATTTAAACTATCTTTCAAGTATCAGCAACATAGATCCTATTTAATTTTTTTTAAAAAAAATTATTTTTTTTAATTTGAAAACATTTAATTAACTATCTTTCAAGTATAAGCAACAGAGATCCTACTTACTCTTTGTAAAAAAATATTTTCTTAATTTTGAAACATTTAAACTATCTTTCAAGTATCAGCAACAGAGATCCTATGTAATTTTTTAAAAATTATTTTTATAATTTGAAAACATTAAACTATCTTCCAAGTATCAGGAAACAGAGATCCTACTCACTTTTATTAAAAACTTATTTTTAAAATTTCAAAACATTTGAATTATCAATCATCTATCAGAAACAGAGATCCCAATAATTTTTGTAAACAAATTATTTTCATAATTTTAAACATTTAAACTTATCTTTCAAGTCTAAGTAACACAAATCCTACTTAACTTTTGTAAAAAAATATTTTTATAATTTGAAAAACATTTAAACTATCTTTCAAGTATCAGCAACAGAGATCCTATTTAATTTTTTTTAAAAATTTTTTTTTATAATTTGAAAAACATTTAAACTATCTTTCAAGTAATAAGCAACAGAGATCCTACTTATATTTTTGTAAAAAAATATTTTCATAATTTGAAAACATTTAAACTATCTTTCAAGTATCAGCAACAGAGATCCTATTTAATTTTTTTAAAAAAATTATTTTTATATAATTTGAAACATTAAACTATCTTTCTTTATAAGCAACAGAGATCCTACTTACTCTTAGTAAAAAAATATTTTTCATAATTTTTTTAAAACTATCTTCAAGTATGAGCAGACAGAGATCCTATTTAATTTTTTTAAAAAAATTATTTTTATAATTTGAAAACATTTTAAAGCTATCTTCCAAGTATCAGAAACAGAGATCCTACTCACTTTTATTAAAAACTTATTTTTTAAAATTTCAAACATTTGAATTATCAATTCATCTATCAGAAACAGAGATCCCAATAATTTTTGTAAACAAATTATTTTCATAATTTTAAAACATTTAAACTATCTTTCAAGTCTAAGTAACACAGAACCTACTTACTTTTTTGTAAAAATTTATTTTTATAATTTGAAAACATTTAAACTATCTTTCAAGTATCAGCAACATAGATCCTATTTATTTTTTTTAAAAAATTATTTTTTATAATTTGAAAACATTTAAACTATCTTTCAAGTATAAGCAACAGAGATCCTACTTACTCTTTGTAAACAAATATTTTCATAATTTGAAAACATTTAAACTATCTTTCAAGTATCAGCAACAGAGATCCTATGTAATTTTTTTAAAAAAATTATTTTTATAATTTGAAAACATTTAAACTATCTTCCAAGTATCAGAAACAGAGATCCTACTCACTTTTATTAAAAACTTATTTTTAAAATTTCAAAACATTTGAATTATCAATCATCTATCAGAAAAAAGAGATCCCAATAATTTTTGTAAACAAATTATTTTCATAATTTTTAAAACATTTAAACTATCTTTCAAGTCTAAGTAACACATCCTACTTACTTTTTGTAAAAAATATTTTTATAATTTGAAAACATTTAAACTATCTTTCAAGTATCAGCAACAGAGATCCTATTTAATTTTTTTAAAAAATTATTTTTATAATTTGAAAACATTTAAACTATCTTTCAATTATAAGCAACAGAGATCCTACTTACTTTGTAAAAAAATATTTTCATAATTTGAAAAACATTTAAACTATCTTTCAAGTATCAGCAACAGAGATCCTATTTAATTTTTTTTTAAAAAATTATTTTTATAATTTGAAAACATTTAAACTATCTTCCAAGTATCAGAAACAGAGATCCTACTCACTTTTATTAAAAACTTATTTTTAAAATTTCAAAACATTTGAATTATCAATCATCTATCAGAAACAGAGATCCCAATAATTTTTGTAAACAAATTATTTTTATAATTTTAAAACATTTAAACTATCTTTCAAGTCTAAGTAACACAGATCCTACTTACTTTTTTGTAAAAAATTTATTTTTATAATTTTGAAAAACATTTAAACTATCTTTCAAGTATCAGCAACAGAGATCCTAATTTTTTTTAAAAAATTTTTAATTTTAAACTATCTTTCAAGTATAAGCAATAGAGATCCTACTTACTCTTTGTAAACAAATATTTTCATAATTTGAAAACATTTAAACTATCTTTCAAGTATCAGCAACAGAGATCCTATTTAATTTTTTTAAAAAATTATTTTTTATAATTTGAAAACATTTAAACTATCTTCCAAGTATCAGAAACAGAGATCCTACTCACTTTTATTAAAAACTTATTTTTAAAATTTCAAAACATTTGAATTATCAATCATCTATCAGAAACAGAGATCCCAATAATTTTTTGTAAACAAATTATTTTCATAATTTTAAAACATTTAAACTATCTTTCAAGTCTAAGTAACACAGATCCTACTTACTTTTTGTAAAAAATTATTTTTATAATTTGAAACAATTAAACTATCTTTCAAGTATCAGCAACAGAGATCCTATTTAATTTTTTTTTAAAAAATTTTTATAATTTGAAAACATTTAAACTATCTTTCAATTATAAGCAACAGAGATCCTACTTACTATTTTAAAAAAATATTTTCATAATTTGAAAACATTTAAACTATCTTTCAAGTATCAGCAACAGAGATCCTATTTAATTTTTTTTTTAAAATTATTTTTATAATTTGAAAACATTTAAACTATCTTCCAAGTATCAGAAACAGAGATCCTACTCACTTTTATTAAAAACTTATTTTTAAAACTTTCAAAACATTTGAATTATCAATCATCTATCAGAAACAGAGATCCCAATAATTTTTGTAAACAAATTATTTTCATAATTTTAAAACATTTAAACTATCTTTCAAGTCTAAGTAACACAGATCCTACTTACTTTTTGTAAAAAATTATTTTTATAATTTGAAAACATTTTAAACTATCTTTCAAGTATCAGCAACAGAGATCCTATTTAATTTTTTTTAAAAAATTATTTTTATAATTTGAAAACATTTAAACTATCTTTCAAGTATAAGCAACAGAGATCCTACTTACTATTAGTAAAAAAATATTTTCATAATTTGAAAACATTTAAACTATCTTTCAAGTATCAGCAACAGAGATCCTATTTAATTTTTTTAAAAAATTATTTTTATAATTTGAAAACATTTAAACTATCTTCCAAGTATCAGAAACAGAGATCCTACTCACTTTTATTAAAAACTTATTTTTAAAATTTCAAAACATTTGAATTATCAATCATCTATCAGAAACAGAGATCCCAATAATTTTTGTAAACAAATTATTTTCATAATTTTAAAACATTTAAACTATCTTTCAAGTCTAAGTAACACAGATCCTACTTACTTTTTGTAAAAATTTATTTTTATAATTTGAAAACATTTAAACTATCTTTCAAGTATCAGCAACAGAGATCCTATTTAATTTTTTTTAAAAAATTATTTTTATAATTTGAAAACATTTAAACTATCTTTCAAGTATAAGCAACAGAGATCCTACTTACTCTTGTAAAAAAATATTTTCTTAATTTGAAAAACATTTAAACTATCTTTCAAGTATCAGCAACAGAGATCCTATTTAATTTTTTAAAAAATTATTTTTATAATTCGAAAACATTTAAACTATCTTCCAAGTATCAGAAACAGAGATCCTACTCACTTTTATTAAAAACTTATTTTTAAAATTTCAAAACATTTGAATTATCAATCATCTATCAGAAACAGAGATCCCAATAATTTTTGTAAACAAATTATTTTCATAATTTTAAAACATTTAAACTATCTTTCAAGTCTAAGTAACACAGATCCTACTTACTTTTTGTAAAAATTTATTTTTATAATTTGAAAACATTTAAACTATCTTTCAAGTATCAGCAACAGAGATTTTTTAAACTATCTTTCAAGTATAAGCAACAGAGATCCTACTTACTCTTTGTAAACAAATATTTTCATAATTTGAAAACATTTAAACTATCTTTCAAGTATCAGCAACAGAGATCCTATTTAATTTTTTTAAAAAATTATTTTTATAATTTGAAAACATTTAAACTATCTTCCAAGTATCAGAAACAGAGATCCTACTCACTTTTATTAAAAACTTATTTTTAAAATTTCAAAACATTTGAATTATCAATCATCTATCAGAAACAGAGATCCAATAATTTTTGTAAACAAATTATTTTCATAATTTTAAAAACATTTAAACTATCTTTCAAGTCTAAGTAACACAGATCCTACTTACTTTTTGTAAAAATTTATTTTTTATAATTTGAAAACATTTAAACTATCTTTCAAGTATCAGCAACAGAGATCCTATTTAATTTTTTTATTTTTATAATTTGAAAACATTTAAACTATCTTTCAAGTATAAGCAACAGAGATCCTACTTACTCTTTGTAAAAAAATATTTTCATAATTTGAAAACATTTAAACTATCTTTCAAGTATCAGCAACAGAGATCCTATTTAATTTTTTTTAAAAAATTATTTTTATAATTTGAAAACATTTAAACTATCTTCCAAGTATCAGAAACAGAGATCCTACTCACTTTTATTAAAAACTTATTTTTAAAATTTCAAAACATTTGAATTATCAATCATCTATCAGAAACAGAGATCCCAATAATTTTTGTAAACAAATTATTTTCATAATTTTAAAACATTTAAACTATCTTTCAAGTCTAAGTAACACAGATCCTACTTACTTTTTGTAAAAATTTATTTTTATAATTTGAAAACATTTAAACTATCTTTCAAGTATCAGCAACAGAGATCCTATTTAATTTTTTTAAAAAAATTATTTTTATAATTTGAAAACATTTAAACTATCTTTCAAGTATAAGCAACAGAGATCCTACTTACTCTTAGTAAAAAAATATTTTCATAATTTGAAAACATTTAAACTATCTTTCAAGTATCAGCAACAGAGATCCTATTTAATTTTTTTAAAAAATTATTTTTATAATTTGAAAACATTTAAACTATCTTCCAAGTATCAGAAACAGAGATCCTACTCACTTTTATTAAAAACTTATTTTTAAAATTTCAAAACATTTGAATTATCAATCATCTATCAGAAACAGAGATCCCAATAATTTTTGTAAACAAATTATTTTCATAATTTTAAAACATTTAAACTATCTTTCAAGTCTAAGTAACACAGATCCTACTTACTTTTTGTAAAAATTTATTTTTATAATTTGAAAACATTTAAACTATCTTTCAAGTATCAGCAACAGAGATCCTATTTAATTTTTTTAAAAAATTATTTTTATAATTTGAAAACATTTAAACTATCTTTCAAGTATAAGCAACAGAGATCCTACTTACTCTTTGTAAAAAAATATTTTCATAATTTGAAAACATTTAAACTATCTTTCAAGTATCAGCAACAGAGATCCTATTTAATTTTTTTTAAAAAATTATTTTTATAATTTGAAAACATTTAAACTATCTTCCAAGTATCAGAAACAGAGATCCTACTCACTTTTATTAAAAACTTATTTTTAAAATTTCAAAACATTTGAATTATCAATCATCTATCAGAAACAGAGATCCCAATAATTTTTTGTAAACAAATTATTTTCATAATTTTAAAACATTTAAACTATCTTTCAAGTCTAAGTAACACAGATCCTACTTACTTTTTGTAAAAATTTATTTTTATAATTTGAAAACATTTAAACTATCTTTCAAGTATCAGCAACAGAGATCCTATTTAATTTTTTTAAAAAAATTATTTTTATAATTTGAAAACATTTAAACTATCTTTCAAGTATAAGCAACAGAGATCCTACTTACTCTTTGTAAAAAAATATTTTCATAATTTGAAAACATTTAAACTATCTTTCAAGTATCAGCAACAGAGATCCTATTTAATTTTTTAAAAAAATTATTTTTATAATTTGAAAACATTTAAACTATCTTCCAAGTATCAGAAACAGAGATCCTACTCACTTTTATTAAAAACTTATTTTTAAAATTTCAAAACATTTGAATTATCAATCATCTATCAGAAACAGAGATCCCAATAATTTTTGTAAACAAATTATTTTCATAATTTTAAAACATTTAAACTATCTTTCAAGTCTAAGTAACACAGATCCTACTTACTTTTTGTAAAAATTTATTTTTATAATTTGAAAACATTTAAACTATCTTTCAAGTATCAGCAACAGAGATCCTATTTAATTTTTTTAAAAAATTATTTTTATAATTTGAAAACATTTAAACTATCTTTCAAGTATAAGCAACAGAGTGAAAACATTTAAACTATCTTTTATACAGAGATCCTACTTTAAAAAAATATTTTCATAATTTGAAAACATTTAAACTATCTTTCAAGTATCAGCAACAGAGATCCTATTTAATTTTTTTAAAAAATTATTTTTATAATTTGAAAACATTTAAACTATCTTCCAAGTATCAGAAACAGAGATCCTACTCACTTTTATTAAAAACTTATTTTTAAAATTTCAAAACATTTGAATTATCAATCATCTATCAGAAACAGAGATCCCAATAATTTTTGTAAACAAATTATTTTCATAATTTTAAAACATTTAAACTATCTTTCAAGTCTAAGTAACACAGATCCTACTTACTTTTTGTAAAAATTTATTTTTATAATTTGAAAACATTTAAACTATCTTTCAAGTATCAGCAACAGAGATCCTATTTAATTTTTTTTAAAAAAATTATTTTTATAATTTGAAAACATTTAAACTATCTTTCAAGTATAAGCAACAGAGATCCTACTTACTCTTTGTAAAAAAATATTTTCATAATTTGAAAACATTTAAACTATCTTTCAAGTATCAGCAACAGAGATCCTATTTAATTTTTTTAAAAAAATTATTTTTATAATTTGAAAACATTTAAACTATCTTCCAAGTATCAGAAACAGAGATCCTACTCACTTTTATTAAAAACTTATTTTTAAAATTTCAAAACATTTGAATTATCAATCATCTATCAGAAACAGAGATCCCAATAATTTTTGTAAACAAATTATTTTCATAATTTTAAAACATTTAAACTATCTTTCAAGTCTAAGTAACACAGATCCTACTTACTTTTTGTAAAAATATTTTTATAATTTGAAAACATTTAAACTATCTTTCTTTTTTAAACTATCTTTCAAGTATAAGCAACAGAGATCCTACTTACTTTTTTAAAAAATATTTTCATAATTTGAAAACATTTAAACTATCTTTCAAGTATCAGCAACAGAGATCCTATTTAATTTTTTTAAAAAATTATTTTTATAATTTGAAAACATTTAAACTATCTTTCAATTATAAGCAACAGAGATCCTACTTACTCTTAGTAAAAAAATATTTTCATAATTTGAAAACATTTAAACTATCTTTCAAGTATCAGCAACAGAGATCCTATTTAATTTTTTTAAAAAATTATTTTTATAATTTGAAAACATTTAAACTATCTTCCAAGTATCAGAAACAGAGATCCTACTCACTTTTATTAAAAACTTATTTTTAAAATTTCAAAACATTTGAATTATCAATCATCTATCAGAAACAGAGATCCCAATAATTTTTGTAAACAAATTATTTTTCATAATTTTAAAACATTTAAACTATCTTTCAAGTCTAAGTAACACAGATCCTACTTACTTTTTGTAAAAATTTATTTTTATAATTTGAAAACATTTAAACTATCTTTCAAGTATCAGCAACAGAGATCCTATTTTTTTTTTTAAAAATTATTTTTATAATTTGAAAAACATTTAAACTATCTTTCAAGTATAAGCAACAGAGATCCTACTTACTCTTTGTAAAAAAATATTTTCATAATTTGAAAACATTTAAACTATCTTTCAAGTATCAGCAACAGAGATCCTATTTAATTTTTTTAAAAAATTATTTTTATAATTTGAAAACATTTAAACTATCTTCCAAGTATCAGAAACAGAGATCCTACTCACTTTTATTAAAAACTTATTTTTAAAATTTCAAAAACATTTGAATTATCAATCATCTATCAGAAACAGAGATCCCAATAATTTTTGTAAACAAATTATTTTCATAATTTTAAAACATTTAAACTATCTTTCAAGTCTAAGTAACACAGATCCTACTTACTTTTTGTAAAAAATTTATTTTTATAATTTGAAAACATTTAAACTATCTTTCAAGTATCAGCAACAGAGATCCTATTTTTTTTTTAAAAAATTATTTTTATAATTTGAAAACATTTAAACTATCTTTCAAGTATAAGCAACAGAGATCCTACTTACTCTTTGTAAAAAAATATTTTCATAATTTGAAAACATTTAAACTATCTTTCAAGTATCAGCAACAGAGATCCTATTTAATTTTTTTTAAAAAATTATTTTTATAATTTGAAAACATTTAAACTATCTTCCAAGTATCAGAAACAGAGATCCTACTCACTTTTATTAAAAACTTATTTTTAAAATTTCAAAACATTTGAATTATCAATCATCTATCAGAAACAGAGATCCCAATAATTTTTGTAAACAAATTATTTTCATAATTTTAAAACATTTAAACTATCTTTCAAGTCTAAGTAACACAGATCCTACTTACTTTTTGTAAAAAATTTATTTTTATAATTTGAAAACATTTAAACTATCTTTCAAGTATCAGCAACAGAGATCCTATTTAATTTTTTTAAAAAATTATTTTTATAATTTGAAAACATTTAAACTATCTTTCAAGTATAAGCAACAGAGATCCTACTTACTCTTTGTAAAAAAATATTTTCATAATTTGAAAACATTTAAACTATCTTTCAAGTATCAGCAACAGAGATCCTATTTAATTTTTTTTAAAAAATTATTTTTATAATTCGAAAACATTTAAACTATCTTCCAAGTATCAGAAACAGAGATCCTACTCACTTTTATTAAAAACTTATTTTTAAAATTTCAAAACATTTGAATTATCAATCATCTATCAGAAACAGAGATCCCAATAATTTTTGTAAACAAATTATTTTCATAATTTTAAAACATTTAAAACTATCTTTCAAGTCTAAGTAACACAGATCCTACTTACTTTTTGTAAAAATTTATTTTTATAATTTGAAAACATTTAAACTATCTTTCAAGTATCAGCAACAGAGATCCTATTTAATTTTTTAAAAAAATTATTTTTATAATTTGAAAACATTTAAACTATCTTTCAAGTATAAGCAACAGAGATCCTACTTACTCTTTGTAAAACAAATATTTTCATAATTTGAAAACATTTAAACTATCTTTCAAGTATCAGCAACAGAGATCCTATTTAATTTTTTTAAAAAATTATTTTTATAATTTGAAAACATTTAAACTATCTTCCAAGTATCAGAAACAGAGATCCTACTCACTTTTATTAAAAACTTATTTTTAAAATTTCAAAACATTTGAATTATCAATCATCTATCAGAAACAGAGATCCCAATAATTTTTGTAAACAAATTATTTTCATAATTTTAAAACATTTAAACTATCTTTCAAGTCTAAGTAACACAGATCCTACTTACTTTTTGTAAAAATTTATTTTTATAATTTGAAAACATTTAAACTATCTTTCAAGTATCAGCAACAGAGATCCTATTTAATTTTTTTAAAAAATTATTTTTATAATTTGAAAACATTTAAACTATCTTTCAATTATAAGCAACAGAGATCCTACTTACTCTTAGTAAAAAAATATTTTCATAATTTGAAAACATTTAAACTATCTTTCAAGTATCAGCAACAGAGATCCTATTTAATTTTTTTTAAAAAATTATTTTTATAATTCGAAAACATTTAAACTATCTTCCAAGTATCAGAAACAGAGATCCTACTCACTTTTATTAAAAACTTATTTTTAAAATTTCAAAACATTTGAATTATCAATCATCTATCAGAAACAGAGATCCCAATAATTTTTGTAAACAAATTATTTTCATAATTTTAAAACATTTAAACTATCTTTCAAGTCTAAGTAACACAGATCCTACTTACTTTTTGTAAAAATTTATTTTTATAATTTGAAAACATTTAAACTATCTTTCAAGTATCAGCAACAGAGATCCTATTTAATTTTTTTAAAAAAATTATTTTTATAATTTGAAAACATTTAAACTATCTTTCAAGTATAAGCAACAGAGATCCTACTTACTCTTTGTAAACAAATATTTTCATAATTTGAAAACATTTAAACTATCTTTCAAGTATCAGCAACAGAGATCCTATTTAATTTTTTTAAAAAATTATTTTTATAATTTGAAAACATTTAAACTATCTTCCAAGTATCAGAAACAGAGATCCTACTCACTTTTATTAAAAACTTATTTTTAAAATTTCAAAACATTTGAATTATCAATCATCTATCAGAAACAGAGATCCCAATAATTTTTGTAAACAAATTATTTTCATAATTTTAAAACATTTAAACTATCTTTCAAGTCTAAGTAACACAGATCCTACTTACTTTTTGTAAAAAAATATTTTTATAATTTGAAAACATTTAAACTATCTTTCAAGTATCAGCAACAGAGATCCTATTTAATTTTTTTTAAAAAATTATTTTTATAATTTGAAAACATTTAAACTATCTTTCAAGTATAAGCAACAGAGATCCTACTTACTATTTTTAAAAAAATATTTTCATAATTTGAAAACATTTAAACTATCTTTCAAGTATCAGCAACAGAGATCCTATTTGTTTTTTTTTAAAAAAATTATTTTTATAATTTGAAAACATTTAAACTATCTTCCAAGTATCAGAAACAGAGATCCTACTCACTTTTATTAAAAACTTATTTTTAAAATTTCAAAACATTTGAATTATCAATCATCTATCAGAAACAGAGATCCCAATAATTTTTGTAAACAAATTATTTTCATAATTTTAAAACATTTAAACTATCTTTCAAGTCTAAGTAACACAGATCCTACTTACTTTTTGTAAAAATTTATTTTTATAATTTGAAAACATTTAAACTATCTTTCAAGTATCAGCAACAGAGATCCTATTTAATTTTTTTAAAATTATTTTTATAATTTGAAAACATTTAAACTATCTTTCAAGTATAAGCAACAGAGATCCTACTTACTCTTTGTAAAAAAATATTTTCATAATTTGAAAACATTTAAACTATCTTTCAAGTATCAGCAACAGAGATCCTATTTAATTTTTTTAAAAAAATTATTTTTATAATTTGAAAACATTTAAACTATCTTCCAAGTATCAGAAACAGAGATCCTACTCACTTTTATTAAAAACTTATTTTTAAAATTTCAAAACATTTGAATTATCAATCATCTATCAGAAACAGAGATCCCAATAATTTTTGTAAACAAATTATTTTCATAATTTTAAAACATTTAAACTATCTTTCAAGTCTAAGTAACACAGATCCTACTTACTTTTTGTAAAAATTTATTTTTATAATTTGAAAACATTTAAACTATCTTTCAAGTATCAGCAACAGAGATCCTATTTAATTTTTTTAAAAAAATTATTTTTATAATTTGAAAACATTTAAACTATCTTTCAAGTATAAGCAACAGAGATCCTACTTACTCTTTGTAAAAAAATATTTTCTTAATTTGAAAACATTTAAACTATCTTTCAAGTATCAGCAACAGAGATCCTATTTAATTTTTTTAAAAAATTATTTTTATAATTTGAAAACATTTAAACTATCTTCCAAGTATCAGAAACAGAGATCCTACTCACTTTTATTAAAAACTTATTTTTAAAATTTCAAAACATTTGAATTATCAATCATCTATCAGAAACAGAGATCCCAATAATTTTTGTAAACAAATTATTTTCATAATTTTAAAACATTTAAACTATCTTTCAAGTCTAAGTAACACAGATCCTACTTACTTTTTGTAAAAAATTTATTTTTATAATTTGAAAACATTTAAACTATCTTTCAAGTATCAGCAACAGAGATCCTATTTAATTTTTTTAAAAAATTATTTTTATAATTTGAAAACATTTAAACTATCTTTCAATTATAAGCAACAGAGATCCTACTTACTCTTTGTAAAAAAATATTTTCATAATTTGAAAACATTTAAACTATCTTTCAAGTATCAGCAACAGAGATCCTATTTAATTTTTTTTAAAAAATTATTTTTATAATTTGAAAACATTTAAACTATCTTCCAAGTATCAGAAACAGAGATCCTACTCACTTTTATTAAAAACTTATTTTTAAAATTTCAAAACATTTGAATTATCAATCATCTATCAGAAACAGAGATCCCAATAATTTTTGTAAACAAATTATTTTCATAATTTTAAAACATTTAAACTATCTTTCAAGTCTAAGTAACACAGATCCTACTTACTTTTTGTAAAAAATTATTTTTATAATTTGAAAACATTTAAACTATCTTTCAAGTATCAGCAACAGAGATCCTATTTAATTTTTTTAAAAAAATTATTTTTATAATTTGAAAACATTTAAACTATCTTTCAATTATAAGCAACAGAGATCCTACTTACTTTGTAAAAAAATATTTTCATAATTTGAAAACATTTAAACTATCTTTCAAGTATCAGCAACAGAGATCCTATTTAATTTTTTTTTAAAAAATTATTTTTATAATTTGAAAACATTTAAACTATCTTCCAAGTATCAGAAACAGAGATCCTACTCACTTTTATTAAAAACTTATTTTTAAAATTTCAAAACATTTGAATTATCAATCATCTATCAGAAACAGAGATCCCAATAATTTTTGTAAACAAATTATTTTCATAATTTTAAAACATTTAAACTATCTTTCAAGTCTAAGTAACACAGATCCTACTTACTTTTTGTAAAAATTTATTTTTATAATTTGAAAACATTTAAACTATCTTTCAAGTATCAGCAACAGAGATCCTATTTAATTTTTTTAAAAAATTATTTTTATAATTTGAAAACATTTAAACTATCTTTCAAGTATAAGCAACAGAGATCCTACTTACTCTTTGTAAACAAATATTTTCATAATTTGAAAACATTTAAAACTATCTTTCAAGTATCAGCAACAGAGATCCTATGTAATTTTTTTAAAAAAATTATTTTTATAATTTGAAAACATTTAAACTATCTTCCAAGTATCAGAAACAGAGATCCTACTCACTTTTATTAAAAACTTATTTTTAAAATTTCAAAACATTTGAATTATCAATCATCTATCAGAAACAGAGATCCCAATAATTTTTGTAAACAAATTATTTTCATAATTTTAAAACATTTAAACTATCTTTCAAGTCTAAGTAACACAGATCCTACTTACTTTTTGTAAAAAATTTATTTTTATAATTTGAAAACATTTAAACTATCTTTCAAGTATCAGCAACAGAGATCCTATTTAATTTTTTTTAAAAAATTATTTTTATAATTTGAAACATTTAAACTATCTTTCAAGTATAAGCAACAGAGATCCTACTTACTCTTTGTAAACAAATATTTTCATAATTTGAAAACATTTAAACTATCTTTCAAGTATCAGCAACAGAGATCCTATTTAATTTTTTTAAAAAAATTATTTTTATAATTTGAAAACATTTAAACTATCTTCCAAGTATCAGAAACAGAGATCCTACTCACTTTTATTAAAAACTTATTTTTAAAATTTCAAAACATTTGAATTATCAATCATCTATCAGAAACAGAGATCCCAATAATTTTTGTAAACAAATTATTTTCATAATTTTAAAACATTTAAACTATCTTTCAAGTCTAAGTAACACAGATCCTACTTACTTTTTGTAAAAATTTATTTTTATAATTTGAAAACATTTAAACTATCTTTCAAGTATCAGCAACAGAGATCCTATTTAATTTTTTTTAAAAAAATTATTTTTATAATTTGAAAACATTTAAACTATCTTTCAAGTATAAGCAACAGAGATCCTACTTACTCTTTGTAAAAAAATATTTTCATAATTTGAAAACATTTAAACTATCTTTCAAGTATCAGCAACAGAGATCCTATTTAATTTTTTTTAAAAAATTATTTTTATAATTTGAAAACATTTAAACTATCTTCCAAGTATCAGAAACAGAGATCCTACTCACTTTTATTAAAAACTTATTTTTAAAATTTCAAAACATTTGAATTATCAATCATCTATCAGAAACAGAGATCCCAATAATTTTTGTAAACAAATTATTTTCATAATTTTAAAACATTTAAACTATCTTTCAAGTCTAAGTAACACAGATCCTACTTACTTTTTGTAAAAATTTATTTTTATAATTTGAAAACATTTAAACTATCTTTCAAGTATCAGCAACAGAGATCCTATTTAATTTTTTTTAAAAAATTATTTTTATAATTTGAAAACATTTAAACTATCTTTCAAGTATAAGCAACAGAGATCCTACTTACTCTTTGTAAACAAATATTTTCTTAATTTGAAAACATTTAAACTATCTTTCAAGTATCAGCAACAGAGATCCTATGTAATTTTTTTAAAAAATTATTTTTATAATTTGAAAACATTTAAACTATCTTCCAAGTATCAGAAACAGAGATCCTACTCACTTTTATTAAAAACTTATTTTTAAAATTTCAAAACATTTGAATTATCAATCATCTATCAGAAACAGAGATCCCAATAATTTTTGTAAACAAATTATTTTCATAATTTTAAAACATTTAAACTATCTTTCAAGTCTAAGTAACACAGATCCTACTTACTTTTTGTAAAAAATTATTTTTATAATTTGAAAACATTTAAACTATCTTTCAAGTATCAGCAACAGAGATCCTATTTAATTTTTTTTAAAAAAATTATTTTTATAATTTGAAAACATTTAAACTATCTTTCAAGTATAAGCAACAGAGATCCTACTTACTTTTGTAAACAAATATTTTCATAATTTGAAAACATTTAAACTATCTTTCAAGTATCAGCAACAGAGATCCTATTTAATTTTTTTTAAAAAATTATTTTTATAATTTGAAAACATTTAAACTATCTTCCAAGTATCAGAAACAGAGATCCTACTCACTTTTATTAAAAACTTATTTTTAAAAATTTCAAAAACATTTGAATTATCAATCATCTATCAGAAACAGAGATCCCAATAATTTTTGTAAACAAATTATTTTCATAATTTTAAAACATTTAAACTATCTTTCAAGTCTAAGTAACACAGATCCTACTTACTTTTTGTAAAAAATTTATTTTTATAATTTGAAAACATTTAAACTATCTTTCAAGTATCAGCAACAGAGATCCTATTTAATTTTTTTTAAAAAATTATTTTTATAATTTGAAAACATTTAAACTATCTTTCAAGTATAAGCAACAGAGATCCTACTTACTCTTTGTAAAAAAATATTTTCATAATTTGAAAACATTTAAACTATCTTTCAAGTATCAGCAACAGAGATCCTATTTAATTTTTTTAAAAAAATTATTTTTATAATTTGAAAACATTTAAACTATCTTCCAAGTATCAGAAACAGAGATCCTACTCACTTTTATTAAAAACTTATTTTTAAAATTTCAAAACATTTGAATTATCAATCATCTATCAGAAACAGAGATCCCAATAATTTTTGTAAACAAATTATTTTCATAATTTTAAAACATTTAAACTATCTTTCAAGTCTAAGTAACACAGATCCTACTTACTTTTTGTAAAAAAATTATTTTTATAATTTGAAAACATTTAAACTATCTTTCAAGTATCAGCAACAGAGATCCTATTTAATTTTTTTTTAAAAAAATTATTTTTATAATTTGAAAACATTTAAACTATCTTTCAAGTATAAGCAACAGAGATCCTACTTACTTTTGTAAAACAAATATTTTCATAATTTGAAAACATTTAAACTATCTTTCAAGTATCAGCAACAGAGATCCTATTTAATTTTTTTAAAAAAATTATTTTTATAATTTGAAAACATTTAAACTATCTTCCAAGTATCAGAAACAGAGATCCTACTCACTTTTATTAAAAACTTATTTTTAAAATTTCAAAACATTTGAATTATCAATCATCTATCAGAAACAGAGATCCCAATAATTTTTGTAAACAAATTATTTTCATAATTTTAAAACATTTAAACTATCTTTCAAGTCTAAGTAACACAGATCCTACTTACTTTTTGTAAAAAATTTATTTTTATAATTTGAAAACATTTAAACTATCTTTCAAGTATCAGCAACAGAGATCCTATTTAATTTTTTTAAAAATTATTTTTATAATTTGAAAACATTTAAACTATCTTTCAAGTATAAGCAACAGAGAGATTTGAGTAAAAAATATTTTATAATTTGAAAACATTTAAACTATCTTTCAAGTATAAGCAACAGAGATCCTACTTATTAGTAAAAAAATATTTTCTTAATTTGAAAACATTTAAACTATCTTTCAAGTATCAGCAACAGAGATCCTATTTAATTTTTTTAAAAAAATTATTTTTATAATTTGAAAACATTTAAACTATCTTCCAAGTATCAGAAACAGAGATCCTACTCACTTTTATTAAAAACTTATTTTTAAAATTTCAAAACATTTGAATTATCAATCATCTATCAGAAACAGAGATCCCAATAATTTTTGTAAACAAATTATTTTCATAATTTTAAAACATTTAAACTATCTTTCAAGTCTAAGTAACACAGATCCTACTTACTTTTTGTAAAAATTTATTTTTATAATTTGAAAACATTTAAACTATCTTTCAAGTATCAGCAACAGAGATCCTATTTAATTTTTTTTTAAAAAATTATTTTTATAATTTGAAAACATTTAAACTATCTTTCAAGTATAAGCAACAGAGATCCTACTTACTCTTGTAAAAAAATATTTTCATAATTTGAAAACATTTAAACTATCTTTCAAGTATCAGCAACAGAGATCCTATTTAATTTTTTTAAAAAATTATTTTTATAATTTGAAAACATTTAAACTATCTTCCAAGTATCAGAAACAGAGATCCTACTCACTTTTATTAAAAACTTATTTTTAAAATTTCAAAACATTTGAATTATCAATCATCTATCAGAAACAGAGATCCCAATAATTTTTGTAAACAAATTATTTTCATAATTTTAAAACATTTAAACTATCTTTCAAGTCTAAGTAACACAGATCCTACTTACTTTTTGTAAAAATTTATTTTTATAATTTGAAAACATTTAAACTATCTTTCAAGTATCAGCAACAGAGATCCTATTTAATTTTTTTAAAAAATTATTTTTATAATTTGAAAACATTTAAACTATCTTCCAAGTATCAGAAACAGAGATCCTACTCACTTTTATTAAAAACTTATTTTTAAAATTTCAAAACATTTGAATTATCAATCATCTATCAGAAACAGAGATCCCAATAATTTTTGTAAACAAATTATTTTCATAATTTTAAAACATTTAAACTATCTTTCAAGTCTAAGTAACACAGATCCTACTTACTTTTTGTAAAAATTTATTTTTATAATTTGAAAACATTTAAACTATCTTTCAAGTATCAGCAACAGAGATCCTATTTAATTTTTTTTAAAAAATTATTTTTATAATTTGAAAACATTTAAACTATCTTTCAATTATAAGCAACAGAGATCCTACTTACTCTTAGTAAAAAAATATTTTCATAATTTGAAAACATTTAAACTATCTTCCAAGTATCAGCAACAGAGATCCTATTTAATTTTTTTAAAAAATTATTTTTATAATTCGAAAACATTTAAACTATCTTCCAAGTATCAGAAACAGAGATCCTACTCACTTTTATTAAAAACTTATTTTTAAAATTTCAAAACATTTGAATTATCAATCATCTATCAGAAACAGAGATCCCAATAATTTTTGTAAACAAATTATTTTCATAATTTTAAAACATTTAAACTATCTTTCAAGTCTAAGTAACACAGATCCTACTTACTTTTTGTAAAAATTTATTTTTATAATTTGAAAACATTTAAACTATCTTTCAAGTATCAGCAACAGAGATCCTATTTAATTTTTTTAAAAAAATTATTTTTATAATTTGAAAACATTTAAACTATCTTTCAAGTATAAGCAACAGAGAACCTACTTACTCTTTGTAAACAAATATTTTCTTAATTTGAAAACATTTAAACTATCTTTCAAGTATCAGCAACAGAGATCCTATGTAATTTTTTTAAAAAATTATTTTTATAATTCGAAAACATTTAAACTATCTTCCAAGTATCAGAAACAGAGATCCTACTCACTTTTATTAAAAACTTATTTTTAAAATTTCAAAACATTTGAATTATCAATCATCTATCAGAAACAGAGATCCCAATAATTTTTGTAAACAAATTATTTTCATAATTTTAAAACATTTAAACTATCTTTCAAGTCTAAGTAACACAGATCCTACTTACTTTTTGTAAAAATTTATTTTTATAATTTGAAAACATTTAAACTATCTTTCAAGTATCAGCAACAGAGATCCTATTTAATTTTTTTAAAAAAATTATTTTTATAATTTGAAAACATTTAAACTATCTTTCAAGTATAAGCAACAGAGAACCTACTTACTCTTTGTAAACAAATATTTTCTTAATTTGAAAACATTTAAACTATCTTTCAAGTATCAGCAACAGAGATCCTATGTAATTTTTTTAAAAAATTATTTTTATAATTTGAAAACATTTAAACTATCTTCCAAGTATCAGAAACAGAGATCCTACTCACTTTTATTAAAAACTTATTTTTAAAATTTCAAAACATTTGAATTATCAATCATCTATCAGAAACAGAGATCCCAATAATTTTTTGTAAACAAATTATTTTCATAATTTTAAAACATTTAAACTATCTTTCAAGTCTAAGTAACACAGATCCTACTTACTTTTTGTAAAAATTTATTTTTATAATTTGAAAACATTTAAACTATCTTTCAAGTATCAGCAACTGAGATCCTACTCACTTTTATTAAAAACTTATTTTCAAACTTTCAAAACATTTGAATTATCAATCATCTATCAGAAACAGAGATCCCAATAATTTTTGTAAACAAATTATTTTCATAATTTTAAAACATTTAAACTATCTTTCAAGTCTAAGTAACACAGATCCTACTTACTTTTTGTAAAAAATTTATTTTTATAATTTGAAAACATTTAAACTATCTTTCAAGTATCAGCAACAGAGATCCTATTTAATTTTTTTAAAAAATTATTTTTATAATTCGAAAACATTTAAACTATCTTCCAAGTATCAGAAACAGAGATCCTACTCACTTTTATTAAAAACTTATTTTTAAAATTTCAAAACATTTGAATTATCAATCATCTATCAGAAACAGAGATCCCAATAATTTTTGTAAACAAATTATTTTCATAATTTTAAAAACATTTAAACTATCTTTCAAGTCTAAGTAACACAGATCCTACTTACTTTTTGTAAAAATTTATTTTTATAATTTGAAAACATTTAAACTATCTTTCAAGTATCAGCAACAGAGATCCTATTTAATTTTTTTAAAAAATTATTTTTATAATTTGAAAACATTTAAACTATCTTTCAAGTATAAGCAACAGAGAACCTACTTACTCTTTGTAAACAAATATTTTCTTAATTTGAAAACATTTAAACTATCTTTCAAGTATCAGCAACAGAGATCCTATTGTAATTTTTTTAAAAAATTATTTTTATAATTCGAAAACATTTAAACTATCTTCCAAGTATCAGAAACAGAGATCCTACTCACTTTTATTAAAAACTTATTTTTAAAATTTCAAAACATTTGAATTATCAATCATCTATCAGAAACAGAGATCCCAATAATTTTTGTAAACAAATTATTTTCATAATTTTAAAACATTTAAACTATCTTTCAAGTCTAAGTAACACAGATCCTACTTACTTTTTGTAAAAATTTATTTTTATAATTTGAAAACATTTAAACTATCTTTCAAGTATCAGCAACAGAGATCCTATTTATTTTTTTTAAAAAAATTATTTTTATAATTTGAAAACATTTAAACTATCTTTCAAGTATAAGCAACAGAGAACCTACTTACTCTTTGTAAACAAATATTTTCTTAATTTGAAAACATTTAAACTATCTTTCAAGTATCAGCAACAGAGATCCTATGTAATTTTTTTAAAAAATTATTTTTATAATTTGAAAACATTTAAACTATCTTCCAAGTATCAGAAACAGAGATCCTACTCACTTTTATTAAAAACTTATTTTTAAAATTTCAAAACATTTGAATTATCAATCATCTATCAGAAACAGAGATCCCAATAATTTTTGTAAACAAATTATTTTCATAATTTTAAAACATTTAAACTATCTTTCAAGTCTAAGTAACACAGATCCTACTTACTTTTTGTAAAAATTTATTTTTATAATTTGAAAACATTTAAACTATCTTTCAAGTATCAGCAACAGAGATCCTACTCACTTTTATTAAAAACTTATTTTTAAACTTTCAAAACATTTGAATTATCAATCATCTATCAGAAACAGAGATCCAATAATTTTTGTAAACAAATTATTTTCATAATTTTAAAACATTTAAACTATCTTTCAAGTCTAAGTAACACAGATCCTACTTACTTTTTGTAAAAATTTATTTTTATAATTTGAAAACATTTAAACTATCTTTCAAGTATCAGCAACAGAGATCCTATTTAATTTTTTTTAAAAAATTATTTTTATAATTCGAAAACATTTAAACTATCTTCCAAGTATCAGAAACAGAGATCCTACTCACTTTTATTAAAAACTTATTTTTAAAATTTCAAAACATTTGAATTATCAATCATCTATCAGAAACAGAGATCCCAATAATTTTTGTAAACAAATTATTTTCATAATTTTAAAACATTTAAACTATCTTTCAAGTCTAAGTAACACAGATCCTACTTACTTTTTGTAAAAATTTATTTTTATAATTTGAAAACATTTAAACTATCTTTCAAGTATCAGCAACAGAGATCCTATTTAATTTTTAATTTAAACTATCTTTCAAGTATAAGCAATAGAGATCCTACTTACTCTTTGTAAACAAATATTTTCATAATTTGAAAACATTTAAACTATCTTTCAAGTATCAGCAACAGAGATCCTATTTAATTTTTTTTAAAAATTATTTTTATAATTTGAAAACATTTAAACTATCTTCCAAGTATCAGAAACAGAGATCCTACTCACTTTTATTAAAAACTTATTTTCAAACTTTCAAAACATTTGAATTATCAATTGACACGACCAAAAGCTTGATGTCTCTTCCCAAGTGCAGGAGTGTCGAAGTAATAAATAACCCGGCAAGACCGGGGTCGAACCACAGAGAGGTTAATTGTATAAATTATAAATAACAAGACAACAACAACAACAACAACAACAACAACAAACAATAATAACAACAATAATTATTATTATTATACTCAGTACGTGGCGTTGTTATACCTGAGAATGATCTAAAGATCGGGTCACAGGTTTCCAGCCTATATACTGAGTTTATGAAAAGATCAAATATATATATTATATAATATAAACAGAATGTAAATAATAATAATAATAATAATAATAATAATAATGAAAGCAGAAGATGAAGGAATTAATGAGAACTTTGAGATGAAAGATTAACGTAAGGATTAAACAATGATAAAAACAAATGTCAAGGTTAGAGGATCCACTAATGGTACTTCAAACAAGTATAATATAAACTATTATTACTCAATTGGAAACCACACATAAAGGAGGTTCCAATCGGATTATAAATTGTTAACATGATTACATTAGTTATCTTATTCGAATAAAGCTAATACTTGTAAATGTTGGCAGGCATTCATGATTATAACTTATGTTAACAACAAATCAAGTCCCTTTCATAGCTCAGGTGTCGGTTATACCATACAGTATGGGCTATGAAAGTACCAAGTATTTGTTGTACCAAGTGTTATACAACATAAATCTAGATTAACCATTTAACAAGCAAAGTATTAAAAGTGAACAAGATAACAAATATAAAACATGTTAATATCCAACGTTAAGGTCCATGTTAAGTTTATATTATACTTATTCTTACACCATTAGTGTACCCTTTTCACCTTGACATAATTAACTTAGCTAAACATAATGAAAGAAAGAAACATAAATAAACAAGATAAGAACATAAATGAGAAAGAAGTTAACTAAGTAAAGAAAGGAAATAAAGTGCATAAACTTGATATTAATGAAAGCAAGACATAAGCAATACAAAGAGAGAAAGCAAGAACATGATCTTGATCTGGAAACCAAGATGCCTCAATACATGGTAAGTGCCTCCTTTTATAGGCCAAAATTTGGAACTATTGATTTGTTGACTAATTGATGAGTGGGTGGCCATATCTTGACTTGATAACAATCCTTATCTTCTTGTCTGAACAAGACGTCATTGCTAACATCATAATTTGCCCAGAATCCTCAGGAATGTTCTAGGAAATTGTCTCAGCTTTCCAACAAAAAAAAAGATGAGGTCATTTGGACTTCTAAAACTCAAGATATGGGCTGAACACTAAATAGTGTCTGGGCTGCAGGACAGCTTCGGACTTCTTCGTTGTTCCTATATTTTGGACTTGAAAACGGCCTTCTTAGATCTTGGTGTCCAAATGAAAGTTGTAGGCCTATGTTTTACCTTTCCATCCATATAAAATGGACCTAAATCCGAGATCTAGAGCTCCAGATATGATCCAATTACCGAGCACTGTTCCGGTTTGGACTGCACCGACATCTCTTTTCTAAGTTTGGCCATCTCTTTGTCCTTTAACTTTCAATGCTTAAACTCATCAATCAATCCTTTTATTTATGTGATAGTCCTGCATTTAAAATGAGCATTTACCATAAATTAAGGTATCTTATAATATCAAACTTGTTATTATAAAACATACTTTAGTTAAGGAGTTATTGATACTTCAAGTGCAAAATGATGATATAAAACCTTGATAAACATGCACTTTTAAGTACTAATCACACCCCCCAACCAGCTTATTACTAGTCCCTAGTAATCTAAAGCGTTAAAATAAGAAACAATTTGCAAGTTCCACAAGGCAAGGCATTCATCATTCAACTTCCATTAATATATCCAGATAAACAAACTCTATTAAATTTATATTCCTGCTTCATACTTCGTAAAACAAGATATTAATAAACCTTCTTTTTACGTGCTCAATATATGAAAACATAGATGATGGGGCTTTTGTTGGAAGAAACAATATTATGTTCAAATGTTTAAGGTGAACTTCCTTGGGTTGGGATTATTATTATTATTACTCTTTTTTTTTTTTCTTTTTTTTTTTTAATTTTATTTATATACACATACAACTTATAACATAATGTATCTTTAACCCATGTAACGAGTTTTAGGCTAATGACTCCCAGACCAGTTGGTCTTAGGGCATTAGGTGTTGAGACACCCCTACGAGCTTAACAACTCGGGTTGCAGATACTAATACGTAGATAGTGCAATGTTTGATTCCCTTAAGCTTTTCTCCTTAACCCATGTAACAAGCTTTGGGCCAATAACTCCCAAGTCAGTTGACTTTAGGGTATTAGGTGTTAAAACACCCTTCGGGCTTAATTGCTTAGGTTATGGAGGCTACGAAACCAAACTTATCCACTTTTATTATCATCAATACTATCTTTTTTTTTTTCTTTTTTCTTTTTTTTTTTTTCTTTTTTTTTTGCAAATTATATTACTATCCTTTACCCTTAGTTGTTACCTTCAACAAAAGAACATAATTACTGTAATAATCCCAATGTGCAACCCACAATCATATGTTAAAGTGTGTGTGTGAAAATGAAGGTTTAATAATACTTGTTAAATGAGTATATGAGCAGAATCAAGTGATAACAATGTGAGAGTTTGTAAACCTGAATATTTCAAGAAGTATTATGATAGACCTTGGTAATGAAACTTACTAAGATGCGTCTCTAGAGTCAATAAAATTGATTCCATACTCTGACATCCTAATAACAATTTTGTCAAATGGTTTTAATAATAGCAAAAACAGTTAGCAAGTTAGTATTTTTTTTTTTTTTTTAAACTACTACCCTCTCCCCCCAACCAAAACGAGACATTGTCCTCAATGTTCGAAGGTAGAAAGATAGAGTTTAGAAGACATCACCTGAAACAGCGAACAATGACAAACCTGAAACACACTTAAACAAACATAAGAAGTAACAAAACAAAATAATATCCTATTAATAAAACCAAAAGACACAAGGTTTCACAGATGAAGGCTCAAATCTAATCTAAGCTTTTTACTTTATTTTGACAAAGCATGTATGTACAGGTAGTTGTGATTGTGGCTCACATCTTCCCTTGGTTTTACGTCCAAGAACGGCTTAAACGCCCTCTATGGGTCGGGGATAGGCTTCCCATCCAATTTTCTTAAAAACTGGCAAACAGGGTCTTTTTTTAGTCAGATTCCCAAGACTAAGTCGATCATGTTCTTTATGAATTGTGGCCATAAATCATGAATTACACGATGCACATCTCCACTAGGATGCGTCTCAAGGGTCACTAAGAGATTATCTAAAGACTCCTTACTCAGGCCATCCTTAATGAATTGTATCTTATCTTCACGATTTACAGATACCATTCCTAAAGAACGACATGTCGCATTACAAGTCCATCTGGCACACTCTGTGACAGACTTTCAGTCGTTTTGCACGACGTTTCTTTGCAAAAGTGCTTTTACCTGTTCCAGGCATGTGTGAAATGAAAAGAATTGGAGGACTCACCTGATAATCGGACCTTTGCTTCAATTAGCCAGCGAATATCTTCAGGAATTTCCATGATTCATTAACAACCTCAATCTTGCACACCTAGCACGGTAAATTTTTGTAATCGCATTCTGAGGCTGAGCGGGAAAATACCTTTTCAACTTTCAAGAGTGGTGTCCATTTTAAAATTAGAATTGGGGAAAATATTCAAAGAAGGGAGAAAGAGCAGAGAATTGTACAAATATATACAAATATCAGTTATTTGGGAAACTGAAAGAACCGGACTTAAGAGTCACGGAGTACCGTTATCCGCCATTTGACCGGGGTGAGAGACTAGCAAAAACAAAAGTCACACTAAAAAGCAACAAAAAAAAAATGTGAGAAAAACAAAAATAATCAACCTTTATCAATAAGATTATTCAAACCAATGGATTCATTTTCACTAGGAAACTCATCAAAGTAAGCTTTTAAACGATGTTCATTTACCTTCAAAACATTGTCATTCTTTGGATTCTCAATATCAAGGGCCCCATAAGGATACACATGTTTCAAAATAAATGGACCGCTCCATCTTGATCTTAGTTTTTCAGGAAATAAATGGAGTTGAGAATTATAAAGCAAAACTTTTTGACCAGTATCAACTTTTTGACAATTTTCACAAGTTTTGCAGAATGCATGTGTGTCCTTGAACATGGTGGGCCAATAAAATCCATTTTTGTAAGATTTTTGCAGTCGTCTCTCTTGATGAGAATTGACTCCCATGCTTCAGAATGACAAAGTTTAATGACATTACTTACCTCATTGTCGGGAATGCATTTTTGAAAATATTTGATCAGGATAATTTTTGAATAAGTAAGGGTCATCTAAGTAAAAGTTCTTCACTTCGTTCAAAAACTTTCCTTTGTCTTCAGTACTCCAGTGAGCTGGCAAATCTCCTGTTGCAAGAAAAATTGATATTTTTAGCAAACCAAGGCATTGAACTATGAGAAAGTAAGGATTCGTCAGGAGAGTAATCATCGATTGGTGGGATGTCAAATGTCAAATCTGTTGTTACTCTTGACAAAAAGATCGGGCATTAATATTTTTGGTGCCTTTTTCATCCATAATTTCTTCCTGAGAATAAATCATTTGCAAATCTTCATATTCATCCAACTCAATTTTACTCAAAGTAGATTCAAGTTGATCATGAACTAATTCTTTCATATGATCTACTTCTTGTAAATCATTATCATCTCCAGGCTGCTTGCAAACGTTGAAAATATTCATCTCCAATGTCATGTTTCCAAAAGATAACTTCATGAGTCCATTTCCTACAATTAATCAATGCATTAGAAGTTGCAAGAAACGGACGTCCTAAAATAACAGGAAATGAATTACATGCTTCAACAGGTTGCGTGTCTAAGACAATAAAATCCACAGGATAAATGAATTTATCGACTTGTACTAACACATTCTTCGATTATTCCTCTAGGCACTTTTACAGATCTATCGGCGAGTAAAAGAGTTACAGAAGTTGGTTTTTAACTCACCTAGATTGAGATTTTGAAAGACTGAATATGGAAGTAAATTCACACTAGCTCCAAGATCAAGTAAGGCTCTTTCAATTTTATGTTCTCCAATAAAGCAAGAAATTGTAGGACAACCAGGGTCTTTATATTTCAAAGCATTATTGTTCTGAAGAATGGCACTTACTTGTTCGGCTAAAAAGGCTTTCTTTTTCACATTCAGTTTTCTCTTCACAGTGCACAAATCTTTCAAAAATTTAGCATAGGAAGGAACCTGTTTAATAGCATCCAACAACGGTATATTGATCCTTACCTGTTTGAAAATTTCAAAGATTTCAGGGTTGTGATTGACTTTCCTTTGTTTGGTCATGGCATGAGGAAATGGAAGTGCTGGCGAGGAATCAGTCTTTTCTTTGCAATGTTCAGGTTCAACCCCTTCCTTACCCTCAGAGATAGACTCATCATTTTCTCACAAGGTTCAAGAATAGGTTTTTCAAATAACCTTACCACTACGAAGAGTGATGACTGATTTGACTTGATCCATGTGTTGGCTTCCAGAACTACTTGCATTTGCATTGTATTGCCCCTTTGGATTTTGTTGTGGTTGAGATGGAAACTTACCTTTCTCTTGGAAACTGAGAGCAGATGTTAATTTTGCAAGAGCATCTTTAAAATCTGTCATGCTTTGAGCAAGTTGAGTGTTGATTGTCTCCTGCTTTTTCAATGAATGCATGCAATGTTTCCTCAAAATTCTTCTAGGAGGTGGAGCATAAGGAGGTGCATATCCATGAGAATTTTGAAAATTATGGTGTGCTTGAAACGGTGGATGTGAAGTTTGTGCATTGTTGCTATCACTCTTCCAACTAAAATTTGGGTGATTTCTCCAACCAGGGTTATACGTTTGAGAGTATGGGTTATGGTTGGGTCTTTGGAAACTGTTTAAAGCATGGGCTTGTTCATGGAGGCATTCCTTAAAAAGAAGGCAAAGTTGGACAATCATTGGTTGCATGCTCATTTGTTTTTCACAGATTTGACACACAATGTCTTGAACAGATTTTAATTGACCACTCTTTTTTAATTCTAGTGCCTCGACTTTTCTAGCTAAAGATGCAAACTTGGCTTGGAGGTCATGATCTTCCCTAAGGTTGTGCATACCCCCACTAGATGTATGAGGTTGAGTTTTACCTGGTGCCTCATAAGTACCTGTGGTATCCCAATTTTGAGCATTTTCAGCTAGCAAGTCTAGGTACTCCATTGCTTCATTAGGGTCTTTATCTTCAAAAGTTCCATTGCACATCAATTCAACCATTTGCCTATCTCTAGGTGTTAAACCCTCATAAAAATGTGAAACCAATCTCCATGTTTCAAAACCATGATGTGGCAAGTATTAAGTAAATCTCGATACCTATCCAACATTGGTAAAATGTTTCTCCTGGTTTTTGAGTGAAAGTGATGATTTGTCTTTTGAAAGAGTTTGTTCTGTGAGATGGAAAAACTTCTTTAAAAATTGTTGTTGCATTTCATCCCAAGCACGAATGGATCCTGGTCTCAAATTTTGTAGCCATGTTTTAGCTTTATCTTTTAATGAAAAAGGAAAAAGCTTTAATCGAATGGTGTTCATGCTACAATTTGAGTCATTATAGGTATTACAGACTCCTCAAATTTCCCTTAAATGCAAGTTATGGATTTTCTAAGTCTAAGCATGGAAAAGATGGTAAAAGTTGAATAATGCCTGGCTTAAAATTAAAATGAGATGCATCAGGAGGGAAAACTATGCATGAGGGTGCACTTGTTCTTGTAGGATTCATGTGATCTCTAAGTGTTCTCATACGGTTATTCTCATTATTCTCATTATGAAGTGATTGATTATCTTCTTCGGCCATATTTTCTGAAAATGATGAGGATACCCTACAAAGTCTACCACTTAATGTACGTAACCAAACTCTCATGCACGTGTAAGAAGAGAATAAAAGCAAGAAAAGAAAATAGAAGAAAAAAACAAAACAAACAAAGGGAAACAAAAAATAGATAAAATGAAAAGTGAAAAGAGAAAATAAATTAAGTATTATAATTTATACAAGAATTTACCTCCCCGGCAACGGCGCCAAAACTTGACACGACCAAAAGCTTGATGTCTCTTCCAAGTGCAGGAGTGTCGAAGTAATAAATAACCGGCAAGACGGGTCGAACCACAGAGAGGTTAATTGTATAAATTATAAAATAACAAGACAACACAACAACAACACAACAAACAACAACAATAATAACAACAATAATTATTATTATTATACTCAGTACGTGGCGTTGTTATACCTGAGAATGATCTAAAGATCGGGTCACAGGTTTCCAGCCTATATACTGAGTTTATGAAAAGATCAAATATATATATTATATAATATAACAGAATGTAAATAATAATAATAATAATAATAATAATAATAATGAAAGCAGAAGATGAAGGAATTAATGAGAACTTGAGATGAAAGATTAACGTAAGATTAAACAATGATAAAAAACAAATGTCAAGGTTAGAGGATCCACTAATGGTACTTCAAACAAGTATAATATAACTATTATTACTCAATTGGAAACCACACATAAAGGAGGTTCCAATCGGATTATAAATTGTTAACATGATTACATTAGTTATCTTATTCGAATAAAGCTAATACTTGTAAATGTTGGCAGGCATTCATGATTATAACTTATGTTAACAACAAATCAAGTCCCTTTCATAGCTCAGGTGTCGGTTATACCATACAGTATGGGCTATGAAAGTACAAGTATTTGTTGTACCAAGTGTTATACAACATAAATCTAGATTAACCATTTAACAAGCAAAGTATTAAAAGTGAACAAGATAACAAATATAAAACATGTTAATATCCAACGTTAAGGTCCATGTTAAGTTTATATTATACTTATTCTTACACCTTAGTGTACCCTTTTCACCTTGACATAATTAACTTAGCTAAACATAATGAAAGAAAGAAACATAAATAAACAAGATAAGAACATAAATGAGAAAGAAGTTAACTAAGTAAAGAAAGGAAATAAAGTGCATAAACTTGATATTAATGAAAGCAAGACATAAGCAATACAAAGAGAGAAAGCAAGAACATGATCTTGATCTGGAAACCAAGATGCCTCAATACATGGTAAGTGCCTCCTTTTATAGGCCAAAATTTGGAACTATTGATTTGTTGACTAATTGATGAGTGGGTGGCCATATCTTGACTTGATAACAATCCTTATCTTCTTGTCTGAACAAGACGTCATTGCTAAATCATAATTTGCCCAGAATCCTCAGGATGTTCTAGGAAATTGTCTCAGCTTTCCAACAAAAAAAAGATGAGGTCATTTGGACTTCTAAAACTCAAGATATGGGCTGAACACTAAATAGTGTCTGGGCTTGCAGGACAGGCTTCGGACTTCTTCGTTGTTCCTATATTTTGGACTTGAAACGGCCTTCTTAGATCTTGGTGTCCAAATGAAAGTTGTTAGGCCTATGTTTTACCTTTCCATCCATATAAAATGGACCTAAATCCGAGATCTAGAGCTCCAGATATGATCCAATTACCGAGCACTGTTCCGGTTTGGACTGCACCGACATCTCTTTTTCTAAGTTTGGCCATCTCTTTGTCCTTTAACTTTCAATGCTTAAACTCATCAATCAATCCTTTTATTTATGTGATAGTCCTGCATTTAAAATGAGCATTTACCATAAATTAAGGTTCTTATAATATCAAACTTGTTATTATAAAACATACTTTAGTTAAGGAGTTATTGATACTTCAAGTGCAAAATGATGATATAAAACCTTGATAAACATGCACTTTTAAGTACTAATCATCAATCATCTATCAGAAACAGAGATCCCAATAATTTTTGTAAACAAATTATTTTCATAATTTTAAAACATTTAAACTATCTTTCAAGTCTAAGTAACACAGATCCTACTTACTTTTTGTAAAAATTTATTTTTATAATTTGAAAACATTTAAACTATTCTTTCAAGTATCAGCAACAGAGATCCTATTTAATTTTTTTTAAAAAATTATTTTTATAATTTGAAAACATTTAAACTATCTTTCAAGTATAAGCAACAGAGATCCTACTTACTCTTTGTAAACAAATATTTTCTTAATTTGAAAACATTTTAAACTATCTTTCAAGTATCAGCAACAGAGATCCTATGTAATTTTTTTAAAAAATATTTTTATAATTTGAAAACATTTAAAACTATCTTCCAAGTATTAGAAACAGAGATCCTACTCACTTTTATTAAAAACTTATTTTTAAAATTTCAAAACATTTGAATTATCAATCATCTATCAGAAACAGAGATCCCAATAATTTTTGTAAACAAATTATTTTCATAATTTTAAAACATTTAACTATCTTTCAAGTCTAAGTAACACAGATGCCTACTTACTTTTTGTAAAAAAAATATTTTTATAATTTGAAAACATTTAAACTATCTTTCAAGTATCAGCAACAGAGATCCTATTTAATTTTTTTTAAAAAAAATTATTTTTATAATTTGAAAACATTTAACTATCTTTCAAGTATAAAGCAACAGAGATCCTACTTTACTATTTGTAAAAATTTTTTTTCATAATTTTACAACATTTAAACTATCTTTCAAGTATCAGCAACAGAGATCCTATTTAATTTTTTTTAAAAAATTATTTTTATAATTCGAAAACATTTAAACTATCTTTCAATTATAAGCAACAGAGATCCTACTTACTCTTAGTAAAAAAATATTTTCATAATTTGAAAACATTTAAACTATCTTCCAAGTATCAGCAACAGAGATCCTATTTAATTTTTTTTAAAAAAAATTATTTTTATAATTTGAAAACATTTAACTATCTTCCAAGTATCAGAAACAGAGATCCTACTCACTTTTATTATAAACTTATTTTTAAACTTTCAAAACATTTGAATTATCAATCATCTATCAGAAACAGATATCCCAATAATTTTGTAAACAAATTATTTTCATAATTTTAAAACATTTAAACTATCTTTCAAGTCTAAGTAACACAGATCCTACTTACTTTTTGTAAAATTATTTTTATAATTTGAAAACATTTAAAGTATCTTTCAAGTATCAGCAACAGAGATCCTATTTAATTTTTTTTTTAAAAATTATTTTTATAATTTGAACATTTAAACTATCTTTCAATTATAAGCAACAGAGATCCTACTTACTCTTTAGTAAAAAAATATTTTCATAATTTGAAAACATTTAAACTATCTTTCAAGTATCAGCAACAGAGATCCTATGTAATTTTTTTAAAAAATTATTTTTATAATTGAAAACATTTAAACTATCTTCCAAGTATCAGAAACAGAAATCCTACTCACTTTATTAAAAACTATTTTTAAAATTTCAAAACATTTGAATTATCAATCAAGTATCAGAAACAGAGATCCCAATAATTTTTGTAAACAAATTATTTTCATAATTTTAAAACATTTAAACTATCTTTCAATCTAAGTAACACAGATCCTACTTACTTTGTAAAAATTTTATTTTATATAATTTTGAAAACATTTAAACTATCTTCCAAGTATCAGCAACAGAGATCCTATTTAATTTTTTAAAAAATTATTTTTATAATTTGAAAACATTTAAACTATCTTCCAAGTATCAGAAACAGAGATCCTACTCACTTTTTATTAAAAAACTTATTTTTAAAATTTCAAAACATTTGAATTATCAATCATCTTATCAGAAACAGAGATCCCAATAATTTTTGTAAACAAATTATTTTCTTAATTTTAAAACATTTAAACTATCTTTCAAGTCTAAGTAACACAGATCCTACTTACTTTTTGTAAAAATTTATTTTTATAATTTGAAAACATTTAAACTATCTTTCAAGTATCAGCAACAGAGATCCTATTTAATTTTTTTAAAAAAACTTATTTTTATAATTTGAAAAACATTTAACTATCTTTCAATTATAAGCAACAGAGATCCTACTTACTCTTAGTAAAAAAATATTTTTTATAATTTTGAAAACATTTAAACTATCTTCCAAGTATCAGCAACAGAGATCCTATTTAATTTTTTTTAAAAAATTATTTTTATAATTCGAAAACATTTAAACTATCTTCCAAGTATCAGAAACAGAGATCCTTACTCACTTTTATTAAAAACTTTATTTTTAAACTTTCAAAACATTTGAATTATCAATCATCTATCAGAAACAGAGATCCCAATAATTTTTGTAAACAAATTATTTTCATAATTTTAAAACATTTAAACTATCTTTCAAGTCTAAGTAACACAGATCCTACTTACTTTTTGTAAAAATTTATTTTTATAATTTGAAAACATTTAAACTATCTTTCAAGTATCAGCAACAGAGATCCTATTTAATTTTTTTTAAAAAATTATTTTTATAATTTGAAAACATTTAAACTATCTTTCAAGTATAAGCAACAGAGAACCTACTTACTCTTTGTAAACAAATATTTTCTTTAATTTGAAAACATTTAAACTATCTTTCAAGTATCAGCAACAGAGATCCTATGTAATTTTTTTAAAAAATTATTTTTATAATTCGAAAACATTTTAAACTATCTTCCAAGTATCAGAAACAGAGATCCTACTCACTTTTATTAAAAACTTATTTTTTAAAATTTCAAAACATTTGAATTATCAATCATCTATCAGAAACAGAGATCCCAATAATTTTTGTAAACAAATTATTTTCATAATTTTAAAACATTTAAACTATCTTTCAAGTCTAAGTAACACAGATCCTACTTACTTTTTGAAAAATTTATTTTTATAATTGAAAAACATTTAAACTATCTTTCAAGTATCAGCAACAGAGATCCTATTTATTTTTTTTAAAAAAAATTATTTTTATAATTGAAAACATTTAAACTATCTTTCAAGTATAAGCAACAGAGAACCTACTTACTCTTGTAAACAAATATTTTCTAATTTGAAAACATTTAAACTATCTTTTATCAGCAACAGAGATCCTATGTAATTTTTTTAAAATTATTTTTTATAATTTGAAAAACATTTAAACTATCTTCCAAGTATCAGAAACAGAGATCCTACTCACTTTTTATTAAAACTTATTTTTAAATTTTCAAAACATTTGAATTATCAATCATCTATCAGAAACAGAGATCCCAATAATTTTTGTAAACAAATTATTTTCATATTTTAAAACATTTAAACTATCTTCAAGTCTAAGTAACACAGATCCTACTTACTTTTTGTTAAAAATTTTTTTTATAATTTGAAACATTTAAACTATCTTTCAAGTATCAGCAACAGATCCTGCAGAACAGAGATCCTACTCACTTTTATTAAAAACTTATTTTCAAAATTTCAAAACATTTGAATTATCAATCATCTATCAGAAACAGAGATCCCAATAATTTTTGTAAACAAATTATTTCATAATTTTAAAACATTTAAACTATCTTTCAAGTCTAAGTAACACAGATCCTACTTACTTTTTGTTAAAAATTTATTTTTATAATTTGAAAACATTTAAAACTATCTTTAAGTATCAGCAACAGAGATCCTATTTAATTTTTTTTTTTAAAAAATTATTTTTATAATTTGAAAACATTTAAACTATCTTTCAAGAGAACCTACTACTTACTCTTTGTAAACAAATATTTTCTTTAATTTGAAAACATTTAAACTATCTTTCAAGTATCAGCAACAGAGATCCTATTAATTTTTTAAAAAATTATTTTTTATAATTTCGAAAACATTTAAAACTATCTTCCAAGTATCAGAAACAGAGATCCTACTCACTTTTATTAAAAACTTATTTTTAAAATTTTCAAAACATTTGAATTATCAATCATCTATCAGAAACAGAGATCCCAATAATTTTTGTAAAACAAATTATTTTCATAATTTTAAAACATTTAAAACTATCTTTCAAGTCTAAGTAACACAGATCCTACTTACTTTTTGTAAAAATTTATATTTTATAATTTGAAAACATTTAAACTATCTTTCAAGTATCAGCAACAGAGATCCTATTTAATTTTTTTAAAAAAATTATTTTATAATTTGAAAAACATTTTAAACTATCTTTCAAGTATAAGCAACAGAGATCCTACTTACTCTTTGTAAACAAATATTTTCTTAATTTGAAAACATTTAAACTATCTTTTCAAGTATCAGCAACAGAGATCCTATGTAATTTTTTTAAAAAAATTATTTTTATAATTTGAAAACATTTAAACTATCTTCCAAGTATCAGAAACAGAGATCCTACTCACTTTTATTAAAAACTTATTTTTAAAATTTCAAAACATTTGAATTATCAATCATCTATCAGAAACAGAGATCCCAATAATTTTTTGTAAACAAATTATTTTCATTAATTTTAAACATTTAAACTATCTTTCAAGTCTAAGTAACACAGATCCTACTTACTTTTTGTAAAAAATTTATTTTTATAATTTGAAAACATTTTAAACTATCTTTCAAGTATCAGCACAGAGATCCTATTTAATTTTTTTAAAAAAAATTATTTTTATAATTTGAAAACATTTAAAACTATCTTTCAAGTATAAGCAACAGAGATCCTACTTACTTTTTGTAAAACAAATATTTTCTTAATTTGAAAACATTTAAACTATCTTTTCAAGTATCAGCAACAGAGATCCTATGTAATTTTTTTTAAAAAATATTTTTATAATTTGAAAACATTTAAACTATCTTCCAAGTATTAGAAACAGAGATCCTACTCACTTTTATTAAAAACTTATTTTTAAAATTTCAAAACATTTGAATTATCAATCATCTATCAGAAACAGAGATCCCAATAATTTTTGTAAACAAATTATTTTCATAATTTTAAAACATTTAAACTATCTTTCAAGTCTAAGTAACACAGATCCTACTTACTTTTTGTAAAAAATTTATTTTTATAATTTGAAAACATTTAAACTATCTTTCAAGTATCAGCAAACAGAGATCCTATTTAATTTTTTTTAAAAAAAATTATTTTTATAATTTGAAAACATTTAAACTATCTTTTCAAGTATAAGCAACAGAGATCCTACTTACTATTTTGTAAACAAATATTTTCTTATTTTGAAAAAACATTTAAACTATCTTTCAAGTATCAGCACAGAGATCCTATGTAATTTTTTTTAAAAAATTATTTTTATAATTTGAAAACATTTAAACTATCTTCCAAGTATCAGAAACAGAGATCCTACTCATATTAAAACTTATTTTTAAAATTTCAAAACATTTGAATTATCAATCATCTATCAGAAACAGAGATCCCAATAATTTTTGTAAACAAATTATTTTCATAATTTTAAAACATTTTAAACTATCTTTCAAGTCTAAGTACACAGATCCTACTTACTTTTTGTAAAAAATTATTTTTTTTATAATTTGAAAACATTTAAACTATCTTTCAAGTATCAGCAACAGAATCCTATTTAATTTTTTTTAAAAATTATTTTTATAATTTTTGAAAACATTTAAAAACTATCTTTCAATTATTAAGCAACAGAGATTCCTAAACATTTTACTATCTTTATAAAGAAAATAATTTTCATTTAATTTGAAAACATTTAAAACTATCTTCCAAGTATCAGCAACAGAGATCCTATTTAATTTTTTTAAAAATTATTTTTATAATTTGAAAACATTTAAACTATCTTCCAAGTATCAGAAAAGAGATCCTACTCACTTTTATTAAAAACTTATTTTAAAATTTCAAAACATTTGAATTATCAATCATCTATCAGAAACAGAGATCCCAATAATTTTTGTAAACAAATTATTTTCTTAATTTTAAAACATTTAAACTATCTTTCAAGTCTAAGTTAACACAGATGCCTACTTACTTTTTGTAAAAATTTATTTTATATAATTTGAAAACATTTAAACTATCTTTCAAGTATCAGCAACAGAGATCCTATTTAATTTTTTTTAAAAAATTATTTTTATAATTTGAAAACATTTAAACTATCTTTCAAGTATAAGCAACAGAGATCCTACTTACTCTTTGTAAAACAAATATTTTCTTAATTTGAAAACATTTAAACTATCTTTCAAGTATCAGCAACAGAGAGATTCTATCTATTTTGTAATCAGCAACATTTTTTAAAAAAAATTATTTTTATTAATTTGAAAACATTTAAACTATCTTCCAAGTATCAGAAACAGAGATCCTACTCACCTTTTATTATAAACTTATTTTTAAAACTTTCAAAACATTTGAATTATCAATCATCTATCAGAAACAGAGAAGATCCCAATAATTTTTGTAAACAAATTATTTTCATAATTTTAAAACATTTAAACTATCTTTCAAGTCTAAGTAACACAGATCCTACTTACTTTTTGTAAAAAATTTTTTTATAATTTGAAAACATTTAAACTATCTTTCAAGTATCAGCAACAGAGATCCTATTTAATTTTTTTTTAAAAAATTATTTTTATAATTTGAAAACATTTAAACTATCTTTTCAAGATTATAAGCAACAGAGATCCTTACTTACTCTTTAGTAAAAAAAATATTTTCTTAATTTGAAAACATTTAAACTATCTTTCAAGTATCAGCAACAGAGATCCTATGTAATTTTTTTAAAAATTATTTTTATAATTGAAAAACATTTAAACTATCTTCAAGTATCAGAAACAGAGATCCTACTCACTTTTATTAAAAACTTATTTTTAAAATTTCAAAACATTTGAATTATCAATCAAGTATCAGAAACAGAGATCCCAATAATTTTTGTAAACAAATT
>NW_027340188.1:0-45075 GCF_005239225.2 Populus alba | reverse complement strand
CACAACGTGGGAAGGATTCAATAATGGTGGTGGTTGATCGATTCTCCAAAAATGTCCCATTTCATTCCTTGTACGAAAACTGACGATGCAGTACATGTTGCTGATTTGTTCTTTCAAGAGATTTGTTCGTTTGCATGGAATTCCTAAAAGCATTGTCTCTGATCGTGATACAAAGTTCTTAAGCCACTTTTGGAAGACTCTTTTGGAGGAAACTTGGAACAAAGTTACTTTTCAGTACGGCATGTCATCCACAAACTGATGGACACAAACTGAGGTAGTAAACCGAACTTTATCTTCTTTGTTACGAGCTGTTATACATAAGAATTTGAAGAGTTGGGATACTTGTTTGCCGATTGTGGAGTTTGCATATAATCGTAGTGTGCCATGGGGCTACAAATTTTCACCATTTGAGGTTGTCTATGGCTTTAATCCTTGTGTTCCTATTGATCTTGTTCATATTCCAATTGATGAGAGGACATCTATGGATGGAATTAGAAAGGCAGAATTGATGAAGAAACTACATGAGCAGGTTTGACTACATATTAAGGAGAAAACAACAAAGTATGCTAAACAAGCTAACAAGGGGCGAAAGATGGTCAGGTTTGAACCTGGAGATCTTGTTTGGATTCATATTAGCAAGGGCATATTTCCAAGCAAACGTAAGTCCAAGTTGATGCCAAGAGCTGACGGTCCATTTCGTATTATAGAGAAGGTGAATGACAATGCGTATAAGGTAGATCTTCCTGGTGATTACAATGTATCAGCTACTTTTAATGTTAAAGACTTATCTCCGTACTTGGATGATGATGACGATTCTGATTTGAGGACAAATCATTTTTCAACCCGGGGCTGATGATGTGCATCATGGGAATTATAAATCCATCTCGTAAAGCTGAATCTAATATGCAAGAGGATTCAGATGGTCCAATGACAAAGCGAGAGCGAAAACAACTACAACGGGCCTTGACGAATCAAATTGCAATGATTGAAGCTGCGTCGGAGTTAAAAATTAGCAATCAGTTTGAAATTGGTTCAAGGGTGCTTATTTGCCTACAGTTGGAACTTGGAGATGGGAAAAGCCCTTAATGGTTCTTTTCATGCTGGGCTACTTGTATTTGGATTGATAATGCAAGTGAACTGATTGCTGTTTACGGTCAGAACAGTAGATGGATTTGAACCCGAATTTGAAGTCATCCAATGCATGTGAAAAGAAGATTTATGTAGGTAAAATTCAAGTTCAGAACGTGATCTTTCAATATTGTCCAACCATGATTGCATTAGACTTTTGTGTCAAAAGTTATGGCTGTTTTAAATTTCGTCTGAATATGTTTTAGAAATGTCAAAAAAAACGTCTGTTAGTTAAATTTGTCTACTTGCTTTATTAAAAGTCTAGTTTTTAGGCTTGACTTCTGTCATGTTGAATTCACCTAAACTTTGGAGGGATGTTCCAAAGATAAATATGTATCAGAATATGAAATAAACACTTTTGGCCAAGATTTGAAAACTTAATTCAGAGAATTAAGAGTTGTTCTTCCAAATTCGTTTTGTGAAGAACCCTACCTGACTTATCACTCTTCAATCACAAAGAGTGTGGCGTCGAAATCCTAGACTGATCTTTGTGGCGTCCAGATCGACTTATCAAAGTAATCATTCTAGTCTATCTCCATCTTATTTACCTTAAATCACTACAATCCAGCCCTAAATACCAAAGAAAGACAACACAACCAACCCATCCTTCATCCATTTTCAGTTAGAATCATTGTTGCCGATTTTCAAATCATTCACGGCACATCATTCTACTCATTCCAATAGTGTTGGTGCCTGGGGCAGGTTTCCATTGTGTCGCACTCATATCAGACCTATTTCGGCTTCCGGGATCGGATCTCAATCTTGATTTGTGGGTTGCGTGACCACGAGGTTCGCATCAGTTGGTATCCGAGCTAGGCTCCGAAACAAGGTCATATCATTCGGTTATTTTCGTTTTTTTTTTAGTGCCCTTAAGTTTTTCAGTGTTTGCGTCCATCTTCTTGTTCTTCGTGTCTGTGCCGTCATCTAAGCAAAAAAAAAAAAAAAAGGTTTATAATTCATCTTGTTACTGTCTCTAATCATATCAGTTTGTTAAAAGAAAAAATAAAGAAAAGAAATAGAGAAAAGAGGATTAGTTGAAATTTGAAGGATCATTCAATTTTTGCCGCAAAACACAATCTTGGTGAACCATAACCAAACCACCTCGGAATCAATTTAAACTTCATATTCAGTCTATTGGGGGTGGAGATCGCATCATATGTAAAGTTGGGCTTATCCTGATATTGTTTGCTTGAGGTTCAATTCTGCGCCGCAGAAACACTACTATTAGTGAACCATAGCAAAACCACCTTAGAATCAATTGAAACTTCATATTATGTGTATTGGGGATGAGAGCGCAGCATTTGGGATCATTTTTGATATCGGCTTCTGGAGGTTTTAATTGGAGGATCAATTCTGCCGCAAACTGATCATACAAGGAGTTTGGGTACCTAGAAATAAAGAGAAACGAGCTATAAATTGTTTTTGGTGATTTCACAGTATTGCAATAATACTAAATTAAATTCAAGGTCATTTGGATATCGGTTTCTTTAGGTTTCCGAATTAGGTCTTGTTTTGTCGTAACGGAGTCTGTTTGGTGTTATCTTTCAAAACTTGTTTTGTTTCTGTTGATTTCGTTCCTGCCATTATACTATCATCATATTTTGATATTTGGCTGTTGTTTGAGTCATTTTCATCACCTCGCATTAGTTTGTTTTTTTCGATAAGTTCTGGTCCAAACAAAAGTCAGAGGTTTGTATTCTCGAAGTCTAAATCAATGTTCTTCATGCTATAAACTCTATTCTTGTCGTCGTCTTGTTTTTTTCCCCTATCTGTGTCATGTATTCACTAAGGGAGAGGGAACAGAGGAGGATTGTAGATCAACGATGCGAAATACTAAGCCATGGTTTGGGGGTTCTAGAACGAGAAGTTGATAAGTGTAGAAGATTATTCTATGATCTTGAAGCTTCATGGGAAAAAGAGGTACAACGCCAAAAGGATGAAAGACGAAGGAGAGTCGCTGTGGTTATCATTCAAAAGTATGTACGCAAGTGGTTAGTACGGCGTGCTTATTTGAAATTCTTGTCAGTCACTACTTCTATACAGTGTTTGTTGGAGAAAGGTGTTAGCAATAAGGGGATTCCGAAGGCTTAAACAAGAGGCTACTGAAGTCACCATTAATGCTATTCAAGATTCGAGGGCGAATCTTCTTGAAGAGGGAGGGAATGATACGGTTCAGCCCTGTGATACGACCCAAGTAAGGTCAGATTCGGATTTTTGGCATAAAAAAAGCGCAACAGTCCAGGTCAATCGGAGTTCGGGAAGGCACCCCAATACTGGTCAACGGAGGCTGTACGGATTTTGTTATTTACTTCCATTTGACTTGTGGACTTCCTATTTGATTAGGATTCTTTTCCTCCAAGGATGTGGGAGCTGGTTTTGGGAATTTCCTAGTTCCACAAGGATCTTTAATGAGTTGCAATATAATCTCCATAGTGTGGCAAGGATTCATTAATGTTTCAGAATCCTTTTCTTATAAGGATTCCTTATTCATCCTAGCTACACAAGGAAAGAAGGGCTGGTGGTATTTAATGACAAGTTACTTATTTTTTATTATTTTCTTTCATGTTTGGGCTTAATTAAATAGTTTGTTTTCAGCTAGGATCCAAGGCTTGTTTGGATCAGGTTATGGGCTTTTAGTTTAGGGTTTTGGGCCAGTTTTGAGTGGACCTCATATAAGTCCACATAAGAGGTCCATTAGGGTTAATTTTTCAAGAACTATTTAAACTCATGTAAGCCACAATTTCGGCAGCTTTGATGATTATTATTCTGAATTTTTTTCAGTTTTAACGTGTGAGAGTGATTCTTGCATTCTTCAGTTCTTGAACGAACTGAATCTGACTTATCGAAGATTAACTGGCTTCGTGGCGTCATTCTACTCATTCCAATAGTGTTGGTGCCTTGGGGCAGGTTTCCATTGTGTCGCACTCATATCAGACCTATTTCGGCTTTCCGGGATCAGATCTCAATCTTGATTGTGGGTTGCGTGACCACGTGATCACGAGGTTCGCATCAGTTGGTATCAGAGCTAGGCTCCGAAACAAGGTCATATCATTATGTTATTTTTTTTTTTTTTTTAGTGTCCCTTAAGTTTTTCAGTGTTTGCATCCATCTTCTTGTTCTTCGTGTCTGTGTCATCTAAGCAAAAAAAAAAAAAAGTTTATATTCATCTTGTTACTGTCTCTAATCATATCAGTTTGTTAAAAAGAAAAAAAAATCAGAAAGAAATAGAGAAAAGAGTGATTAGTTGAAATTTGAAGGATCATTCAATTTTTGCCGCAGAAAACACAAATCTTGGTGAACCATAAGCAAACCACCTCGGAATCAATTTAAACTTCATATTCAGTCTATTGGGGTGGGATCGCATTCATATATCAAAGTTGGGCTTATTCTGATATTATTTGCTTGAGGTTTTAATTCGAGGTTCAATTCTGCCGCAGAAACACTACTATTAGTGAACCATAAGCAAACACCTTAGAATCAATTGAAACCTTCATATTATGTGTATTGGGGATGAGATAGCACCATATATTAAATTTGGGCATATTTTGATATCCGGCTTCTGGAGGTTTTAATTGGAGGATCAATTCTGCCGCAAACTGATCATACAAGGAGTTTGGGTACCTAGAAATAAGAGAACGACCTATAAATTGATTTTTTGGTGATTTCACAGTATTGTAATAATACAAATTAAATTCGAGGTCATTTGGATATCGGTTTCTTTAGGTTTCCCGAATTAGGTCTTGTTTTGTCGTAACGGGTCTGTTTGGTGTTATCTTTCAAAACTTGTTTTGTTTCTGTTGATTTCGTTCCTGCCATTATACTATCATCATATTTTGATATTTGGCTGTTGTTTGAGTCATTTTCATCACCCTCGCATTAGTTTGTTTTTCGATAAGTTCTGGTCCAAACAAAAGTCAAATTTGTATTCTCGAGTCTAAATCAATGTTCTTCATGCTATAAACTCTATTCTTGTCGTCGTCTTCTTGTTTTTTCCCCTATCTATATGTGTCATGTATTCACTAAGGGAGAGGGAACAGAGGAGGATTGTAGATCAACGATGCGAAATACTAAGCCATGGTTTGGGGGTTCTAGAACGAGAAGTTGATAAGTGTAGAAGATTATTCTATGATCTTGAAGCTTCATGGGAAAAAGAGGTACAACGCCAAAAGGATGAAAGACGAAGGAGAGTCGCTGTGGTTATCATTCAAAAGTATGTACGCAAGTGGTTAGTACGGCGTGCTTATTTGAAATTCTTGTCAGTCACTACTTCTATACAGTGTTGTTGGAGAAAGGTGTTAGCAATAAGGGGATTCCGAAGGCTTAAACAAGAGGCTACTGAAGTCACCATTAATGCTATTCAAGATTCGAGGGCGAATCTTCTTGAAGAGGGAGGGAATGATACGGTTCAGCCCTGTGATACGACCCAAGTAAGGTCAGATTCGGATTTTGGCAGTAAAAAGCGCAACAGTCCAGGTCAATCGGAGTTCGGAAGGCACCCCAATACTGGTCAACAGAGGCTGTACGGATTTTGTTATTTACTTCCATTTGACTTGTGGACTTCCTATTTGATTAGGATTCTTTTCCTCCAAGGATGTGGGAGCTGGTTTTGGGAATTTCCTAGTTCCACAAGGATCTTTAATGAGTTGCAATATAATCTCCTAGTGTGGCAAGGATTCATTAATGTTTCAGAATCCTTTTCTTATAAGGATTCCTTATTCATCCTAGCTACACAAGGAAAGAAGGGCTGGTGGTATTTAATGACAAGTTACTTATTTTTATTATTTTCTTTAATGTTTGGGCTTAATTAAATAGTTTGTTTTCAGCTAGGATCCAAGGCTTGTTTGGATCAGGTTATGGGCTTTTAGTTTAGGGTTTTGGGCCAGTTTTGAGTGGACCTCATATAAGTCCACATAAGAGGTCCATTAGGGTTAATTTTTCAAGAACTATTTAAACTCATGTAAGCCAAATTTCGGCAGCTTTTGATGATTATTATTCTGAATTTTTTTCAGTTTTAACGTGTGAGAGTGATTCTTGCATTCTTCAGTTCTTGAACGAACTGAATCTGACTTATCGAAGATTAACTGGCTTCGTGGCGTCATTCTACTCATTCCAATAGTGTTGGTGCCTTGGGGCAGGTTTCCATTGTGTCGCACTCATATCAGACCTATTTCGGCTTTCCGGGATCAGATCTCAATCTTGATTGTGGGTTGCGTGACCACGTGATCACGAGGTTCGCATCAGTTGGTATCAGAGCTAGGCTCCGAAACAAGGTCATATCATTCTGTTATTTTTTTTTTTTTTTAGTGTCCCTTAAGTTTTTCAGTGTTTGCATCCATCTTCTTGTTCTTCGTGTCTGTGTCATCTAAGCAAAAAAAAAAAAAAAAGTTTATATTTCATCTTGTTACTGTCTCTAATCATATCAGTTTGTTAAAAGAAAAAAAAATCAGAAAGAAATAGAGAAAAGAGTGATTAGTTGAAATTTGAAGGATCATTCAATTTTTGCCGCAGAAAACACAAATCTTGGTGAACCATAAGCAAACCACCTCGGAATCAATTTAAACTTCATATTCAGTCTATTGGGGGTGGGATCGCATCATATATCAAAGTTTGGGCTTATTCTGATATTATTTGCTTGAGGTTTTAATTCGAGGTTCAATTCTGCCGCAGAAACACTACTATTAGTGAACCCATAAGCAAAACACCTTAGAATCAATTGAAACCTTCATATTATGTGTATTGGGGATGAGATAGCACCATATATTAAATTTGGGCATATTTTGATTCCGGCTTTTGGAGGTTTTAATTGGAGGATCAATTCTGCCGCAAACTGATCATACAAGGAGTTTGGGTACCTAGAAATAAGAGAACGACCTATAAATTTATTTTTTGGTGATTTCATAGTATTGTAATAATACAAATTAAATTCGAGGTCATTTGGATATCGGTTTCTTTAGGTTTCCCGAATTAGGTCTTGTTTTGTCGTAACGGGTCTGTTTGGTGTTATCTTTCAAAACTTGTTTTGTTTCTGTTGATTTCGTTCCTGCCATTATACTATCATCATATTTTGATATTTGGCTGTTGTTTGAGTCATTTTCATCACCCTCGCATTAGTTTGTTTTTCGATAAGTTCTGGTCCAAACAAAAGTCAGATTTGTATTCTCGAGTCTAAATCAATGTTCTTCATGCTATAAACTCTATTCTTGTCGTCGTCTTCTTGTTTTTTTCCCCTATATGTGTCATGTATTCACTAAGGGAGAGGGAACAGAGGAGGATTGTAGATCAACGATGCGAAATACTAAGCCATGGTTTGGGGGTTCTAGAACGAGAAGTTGATAAGTGTAGAAGATTATTCTATGATCTTGAAGCTTCATGGGAAAAAGAGGTACAACGCCAAAAGGATGAAAGACGAAGGAGAGTCGCTGTGGTTATCATTCAAAAGTATGTACGCAAGTGGTTAGTACGGCGTGCTTATTTGAAATTCTTGTCAGTCACTACTTCTATACAGTGTTGTTGGAGAAAGGTGTTAGCAATAAGGGGATTCCGAAGGCTTAAACAAGAGGCTACTGAAGTCACCATTAATGCTATTCAAGATTCGAGGGCGAATCTTCTTGAAGAGGGAGGGAATGATACGGTTCAGCCCTGTGATACGACCCAAGTAAGGTCAGATTCGGATTTTGGCGTAAAAAGCGCAACAGTCCAGGTCAATCGGAGCTCGGAAGGCACCCCAATACTGGTCAACAGAGGCTGTACGGATTTTGTTATTTACTTCCATTTGACTTGTGGACTTCCTATTTGATTAGGATTCTTTTCCTCCAAGGATGTGGGAGCTGGTTTTGGGAATTTCCTAGTTCCACAAGGATCTTTAATGAGTTGCAATATAATCTCCTAGTGTGGCAAGGATTCATTAATGTTTCAGAATCCTTTTCTTATAAGGATTCCTTATTCATCCTAGCTACACAAGGAAAGAAGGGCTGGTGGTATTTAATGACAAGTTACTTATTTTTATTATTTTCTTTCATGTTTGGGCTTAATTAATAGTTTGTTTTCAGCTAGGATCCAAGGCTTGTTTGGATCAGGTTATGGGCTTTTTAGTTTAGGGTTTTGGGCCAGTTTTGAGTGGACCTCATATAAGTCCACATAAGAGGTCCATTAGGGTTAATTTTTCAAGAACTATTTAAACTCATGTAAGCCACAATTTCGGCAGCTTTGATGATTATTATTCTGAATTTTTTTCAGTTTTAACGTGTGAGAGTGATTCTTGCATTCTTCAGTTCTTGAACGAACTGAATCTGACTTATCGAAGATTAACTGGCTTCGTGGCGTCATTCTACTCATTCCAATAGTGTTGGTGCCTTGGGGCAGGTTTCCATTGTGTCGCACTCATATCAGACCTATTTCGGCTTTCCGGGATCAGATCTCAATCTTGATTGTGGGTTGCGTGACCACGTGATCACGAGGTTCGCATCAGTTGGTATCAGAGCTAGGCTCCGAAACAAGGTCATATCATTCTGTTATTTTTTTTTTTTTTTTAGTGTCCCTTAAGTTTTTCAGTGTTTGCATCCATCTTCTTGTTCTTCGTGTCTGTGTCATCTAAGCAAAAAAAAAAAAAAAAGGTTTATATTTCATCTTGTTACTGTCTCTAATCATATCAGTTTGTTAAGAAGAAAAAAAAATCAGAAAGAAATAGAGAAAAGAGTGATTAGTTGAAATTTGAAGGATGATTCAATTTTTGCCGCAGAAAACACAAATCTTGGTGAACCATAAGCAAACCACCTCGGAATCAATTTAAACTTCATATTCAGTCTATTGGGGGTGGGATCGCATCATATATCAAAGTTGGGCTTATTCTGATATTATTTGCTTGAGGTTTTAATTCGAGGTTCAATTCTGCCGCAGAAACACTACTATTAGTGAATCATAAGCAAACCACCTTAGAATCAATTGAAACTTCATATTATGTGTATTGGGGATGAGATAGCACCATATATTAAATTTGGGCTTATTTTGATATCGGCTTCTGGAGGTTTTAATTGGAGGATCAATTCTGCCGCAAACTGATCATACAAGGAGTTTGGGTACCTAGAAATAAGAGAACGACCTATAAATTGATTTTTGGTGATTTCATAGTATTGTAATAATACAAATTAAATTCGAGGTCATTTGGATATCGGTTTCTTTAGGTTTCCCGAATTAGGATCTTGTTTTGTCGTAACGGGTCTGTTTGGTGTTATCTTTCAAAACTTGTTTTGTTTCTGTTGATTTCGTTCCTGCCATTATACTATCATCATATTTTGATATTTGGCTGTTGTTTGAGTCATTTTCATCTCCCTCGCATTAGTTTGTTTTTCGATAAGTTCTGGTCCAAACAAAAGTCAGATTTGTATTCTCGAGTCTAAATCAATGTTCTTCATGCTATAAACTCTATTCTTGTCGTCGTCTTCTTGTTTTTTTCCCCTATCTGTGTCATGTATTCACTAAGGGAGAGGGAACAGAGGAGGATTGTAGATCAACGATGCGAAATACTAAGCCATGGTTTGGGGGTTCTAGAACGAGAAGTTGATAAGTGTAGAAGATTATTCTATGATCTTGAAGCTTCATGGGAAAAAGAGGTACAACGCCAAAAGGATGAAAGACGAAGGAGAGTCGCTGTGGTTATCATTCAAAAGTATGTACGCAAGTGGTTAGTACGGCGTGCTTATTTGAAATTCTTGTCAGTCACTACTTCTATACAGTGTTGTTGGAGAAAGGTGTTAGCAATAAGGGGATTCCGAAGGCTTAAACAAGAGGCTACTGAAGTCACCATTAATGCTATTCAAGATTCGAGGGCGAATCTTCTTGAAGAGGGAGGGAATGATACGGTTCAGCCCTGTGATACGACCCAAGTAAGGTCAGATTCGGATTTTGGCGTAAAAAGCGCAACAGTCCAGGTCAATCGGAGTTCGGGAAGGCACCCCAATACTGGTCAACAGAGGCTGTACGGATTTTGTTATTTACTTCCATTTGACTTGTGGACTTCCTATTTGATTAGGATTCTTTTCCTCCAAGGATGTGGGAGCTGGTTTTGGGAATTTCCTAGTTCCACAAGGATCTTTAATGAGTTGCAATATAATCTCATAGTGTGGCAAGGATTCATTAATGTTTCAGAATCCTTTTCTTATAAGGATTCCTTATTCATCCTAGCTACACAAGGAAAGAAAGGCTGGTGGTATTTAATGACAAGTTACTTATTTTTATTATTTTCTTTAATGTTTGGGCTTAATTAATAGTTTGTTTTCAGCTAGGATCCAAGGCTTGTTTGGATCAGGTTATGGGCTTTTAGTTTAGGGTTTTGGGCCAGTTTTGAGTGGACCTCATATAAGTCCACATAAGAGGTCCATTAGGGTTAATTTTTCAAGAACTATTTAAACTCATGTAAGCCACAATTTCGGCAGCTTTGATGATTATTATTCTGAATTTTTCAGTTTTAACGTGTGAGAGTGATTCTTGCATTCTTCAGTTCTTGAACGAACTGAATCTGACTTATCGAAGATTAACTGGCTTCGTGGCGTCATTCTACTCATTCCAATAGTGTTGGTGCCTTGGGGCAGGTTTCCATTGTGTCGCACTCATATCAGACCTATTTCGGCTTTCCGGGATCAGATCTCAATCTTGATTGTGGGTTGCGTGACCACGTGATCACGAGGTTCGCATCAGTTGGTATCAGAGCTAGGCTCCGAAACAAGGTCATATCATTATGTTATTTTCGTTTTTTTTTTAGTGTCCCTTAAGTTTTTCAGTGTTTGCATCCATCTTCTTGTTCTTCGTTGTCTGTGTCATCTAAGCAAAAAAAAAAAAAAAAGTTTATATTTCATCTTGTTACTGTCTCTAATCATATCAGTTTGTTAAGAAGAAAAAAAAAATCAGAAAGAAATAGAGAAAAGAGTGATTAGTTGAAATTTGAAGGATCATTCAATTTTTGCCGCAGAAACACAAATCTTGGTGAACCATAAGCAAACCACCTCGGAATCAATTTAAACTTCATATTCAGTCTATTGGGGGTGGGATCGCATCATATATCAAAGTTGGGCTTATTCTGATATTATTTGCTTGAGGTTTTAATTCGAGGTTCAATTCTGCCGCAGAAACACTACTATTAGTGAACCCATAAGCAAACCACCTTAGAATCAATTGAAACTTAATATTATGTGTATTGGGGATGAGATAGCACCATATATTAAATTTGGGCATATTTTGATATCCGGCTTCTGGAGGTTTTAATTGGAGGATCAATTCTGCCGCAAACTGATCATACAAGGAGTTTGGGTACCTAGAAATAAGAGAACGACCTATAAATTGATTTTTTGGTGATTTCATAGTATTGTAATAATACAAATTAAATTCGAGGTCATTTGGATATCGGTTTCTTTAGGTTTCCCGAATTAGGTCTTGTTTTGTCGTAACGGGTCTGTTTGGTGTTATCTTTCAAAACTTGTTTTGTTTCTGTTGATTTCGTTCCTGCCATTATACTATCATCATATTTTGATATTTGGCTGTTGTTTGAGTCATTTTCATCTCCCTCGCATTAGTTTGTTTTTCGATAAGTTCTGGTCCAAACAAAAGTCAAATTTGTATTCTCGAGTCTAAATCAATGTTCTTCATGCTATAAACTCTATTCTTGTCGTCGTCTTCTTGTTTTTTTCCCCTATCTGTGTCATGTATTCACTAAGGGAGAGGGAACAGAGGAGGATTGTAGATCAACGATGCGAAATACTAAGCCATGGTTTGGGGGTTCTAGAACGAGAAGTTGATAAGTGTAGAAGATTATTCTATGATCTTGAAGCTTCATGGGAAAAAGAGGTACAACACCAAAAGGATGAAAGACGAAGGAGAGTCGCTGTGGTTATCATTCAAAAGTATGTACGCAAGTGGTTAGTACGGCGTGCTTATTTGAAATTCTTGTCAGTCACTACTTCTATACAGTGTTGTTGGAGAAAGGTGTTAGCAATAAGGGGATTCCGAAGGCTTAAACAAGAGGCTACTGAAGTCACCATTAATGCTGTTCAAGATTCGAGGGCGAATCTTCTTGAAGAGGGAGGGGATGGGAATGATATTCCGGTTTCAGCCCTGTGATACGACCCAAGTAAGGTCAGATTCGGATTTTGGCATAAAAAGCGCAACAGTCCAGGTCAATCGGAGTTCGGGAAGGCACCCCAATACTGGTCAACAGAGGCTGTACGGATTTTGTTATTTACTTCCATTTGACTTGTGGACTTCCTATTTGATTAGGATTCTTTTCCTCCAAGGATGTGGGAGCTGGTTTTGGGAATTTCCTAGTTCCACAAGGATCTTTAATGAGTTGCAATATAATCTCATAGTGTGGCAAGGATTCATTAATGTTTCAGAATCCTTTTCTTATAAGGATTCCTTATTCATCCTAGCTACACAAGGAAAGAAAGGCTGGTGGTATTTAATGACAAGTTACTTATTTTTATTATTTTCTTTCCATGTTTGGGCTTAATTAATAGTTTGTTTTCAGCTAGGATCCAAGGCTTGTTTGGATCAGGTTATGGGCTTTTAGTTTAGGGTTTTGGGCCAGTTTTGAGTGGACCTCATATAAGTCCACATAAGAGGTCCATTAGGGTTAATTTTTCAAGAACTATTTAAACTCATGTAAGCCACAATTTCGGCAGCTTTGATGATTATTATTCTGAATTTTTTCAGTTTTAACGTGTGAGAGTGATTCTTGCATTCTTCAGTTCTTGAACGAACTGAATCTGACTTATCGAAGATTAACTGGCTTCGTGGCGTCATTCTACTCATTCCAATAGTGTTGGTGCCTTGGGGCAGGTTTCCATTGTGTCGCACTCATATCAGACCTATTTCGGCTTTCCGGGATCAGATCTCAATCTTGATTGTGGGTTGCGTGACCACGTGATCACGAGGTTCGCATCAGTTGGTATCAGAGCTAGGCTCCGAAACAAGGTCATATCATTCTGTTATTTTTTTTTTTTTTTTAGTGTCCCTTAAGTTTTTCAGTGTTTGCATCCATCTTCTTGTTCTTCGTTGTCTGTGTCATCTAAGCAAAAAAAAAAAAAAGTTTATATTTCATCTTGTTACTGTCTCTAATCATATCAGTTTGTTAAAAAGAAAAAAAAATCAGAAAGAAATAGAGAAAAGAGTGATTAGTTGAAATTTGAAGGATCATTCAATTTTTGCCGCAGAAACACAAATCTTGGTGAACCATAAGCAAACCACCTCGGAATCAATTTAAACTTCATATTCAGTCTATTGGGGGTGGGATCGCATATATATCAAAGTTGGGCTTATTCTGATATTATTTGCTTGAGGTTTTAATTCGAGTTCAATTCTGCCGCAAAAACACTACTATTAGTGAACCCTAGTAAGAAAAACACCTTGGAATCTATTGAAACTTCATATTATGTGTATTGGGGATGAGATGCACCATATATTAAATTTGGGCATATTTTGATTCCGGCTTCTGGAGGTTTTAATTGGAGGATCAATTCTGCCGCAAACTGATCATACAAGGAGTTTGGGTACCTAGAAATAAGAGAACGACCTATAAATTGATTTTTTGGTGATTTCATAGTATTTAATAATACAAATTAAATTCGAGGTCATTTGGATATCGGTTTCTTTAGGTTTCCCGAATTAGGTCTTGTTTTGTCGTAACGGGTCTGTTTGGTGTTATCTTTCAAAACTTGTTTTGTTTCTGTTGATTTCGTTCCTGCCATTATACTATCATCATATTTTGATATTTGGCTGTTGTTTGAGTCATTTTCATCACCCTCGCATTAGTTTGTTTTTCGATAAGTTCTGGTCCAAACAAAAGTCAAGATTTGTATTCTCGAGTCTAAATCAATGTTCTTCATGCTATAAACTCTATTCTTGTCGTCGTCTTCTTGTTTTTTTCCCCTATCTGTGTCATGTATTCACTAAGGGAGAGGGAACAGAGGAGGATTGTAGATCAACGATGCGAAATACTAAGCCATGGTTTGGGGGTTCTAGAACGAGAAGTTGATAAGTGTAGAAGATTATTCTATGATCTTGAAGCTTCATGGGAAAAAGAGGTACAACGCCAAAAGGATGAAAGACGAAGGAGAGTCGCTGTGGTTATCATTCAAAAGTATGTACGCAAGTGGTTAGTACGGCGTGCTTATTTGAAATTCTTGTCAGTCACTACTTCTATACAGTGTTGTTGGAGAAAGGTGTTAGCAATAAGGGGATTCCGAAGGCTTAAACAAGAGGCTACTGAAGTCACCATTAATGCTATTCAAGATTCGAGGGCGAATCTTCTTGAAGAGGGAGGGAATGATACGGTTCAGCCCTGTGATACGACCCAAGTAAGGTCAGATTCGGATTTTGGCGTAAAAAGGCGGTTTTCCCCCAGGTCAATCGGAGTTCGGGAAGGCACCCCAATACTGGTCAACAGAGGCTGTACGGATTTTGTTATTTACTTCCATTTGACTTGTGGACTTCCTATTTGATTAGGATTCTTTTCCTCCAAGGATGTGGGAGCTGGTTTTGGGAATTTCCTAGTTCCACAAGGATCTTTAATGAGTTGCAATATAATCTCCTAGTGTGGCAAGGATTCATTAATGTTTCAGAATCCTTTTCTTATAAGGATTCCTTATTCATCCTAGCTACACAAGGAAAGAAAGGGCTGGTGGTATTTAATGACAAGTTACTTATTTTTATTATTTTCTTTCATGTTTGGGCTTAATTAATAGTTTGTTTTTCAGCTAGGATCCAAGGCTTGTTTGGATCAGGTTATGGGCTTTTAGTTTAGGGTTTTGGGCCAGTTTTGAGTGGACCTCATATAAGTCCACATAAGAGGTCCATTAGGGTTAATTTTTCAAGAACTATTTAAACTCATGTAAGCCACAATTTCGGCAGCTTTGATGATTATTATTCTGAAATTTTTCAGTTTTAACGTGTGAGAGTGATTCTTGCATTCTTCAGTTCTTGAACGAACTGAATCTGACTTATCGAAGATTAACTGGCTTCGTGGCGTCATTCTACTCATTCCAATAGTGTTGGTGCCTTGGGGCAGGTTTCCATTGTGTCGCACTCATATCAGACCTATTTCGGCTTTCCGGGATCAGATCTCAATCTTGATTGTGGGTTGCGTGACCACGTGATCACGAGGTTCGCATCAGTTGGTATCAGAGCTAGGCTCCGAAACAAGGTCATATCATTCTGTTATTTTTTTTTTTTTTTTTTTAGTGTCCCTTAAGTTTTTCAGTGTTTGCATCCATCTTCTTGTTCTTCGTGTCTGTGTCATCTAAGCAAAAAAAAAAAAAAAAAGGTTTATATTTCATCTTGTTACTGTCTCTAATCATATCAGTTTGTTAAAAAGAAAAAAAAAAATCAGAAAGAAATAGAGAAAAGAGTGATTAGTTGAAATTTGAAGGATCATTCAATTTTTGCCGCAGAAACACAAATCTTGGATGAACCATAAGCAAACCACCTCGGAATCAATTTAAACTTCATATTCAGTCTATTGGGGGTGGGATCGCATATATCAAAGTTGGGCTTATTCTGATATTATTTGCTTGAGGTTTTAATTCGAGTTTCAATTCTGCCGCCCTAAAAACAGTTGTTATATTAGAATCAATTGTATAAATTTTCACCTTTTTTGGAGGTTTTAATTGGAGGATCAATTCTGCCGCAAACTGATCATACAAGGAGTTTGGGTACCTAGAAATAAGAGAACGACCTATAAATTGATTTTTTGGTGATTTCATAGTATTGTAATAATACAAATTAAATTCGAGGTCATTTGGATATCGGTTTCTTTAGGTTTCCCGAATTAGGTCTTGTTTTGTCGTAACGGGTCTGTTTGGTGTTATCTTTCAAAACTTGTTTTGTTTCTGTTGATTTCGTTCCTGCCATTATACTATCATCATATTTTTGATATTTGGCTGTTGTTTGAGTCATTTTCATCTCCCTCGCATTAGTTTGTTTTTCGATAAGTTCTGGTCCAAACAAAAGTCAAATTTGTATTCTCGAGTCTAAATCAATGTTCTTCATGCTATAAACTCTATTCTTGTCGTCGTCTTCTTGTTTTTTTCCCCTATCTGTGTCATGTATTCACTAAGGGAGAGGGAACAGAGGAGGATTGTAGATCAACGATGCGAAATACTAAGCCATGGTTTGGGGGTTCTAGAACGAGAAGTTGATAAGTGTAGAAGATTATTCTATGATCTTGAAGCTTCATGGGAAAAAGAGGTACAACACCAAAAGGATGAAAGACGAAGGAGAGTCGCTGTGGTTATCATTCAAAAGTATGTACGCAAGTGGTTAGTACGGCGTGCTTATTTGAAATTCTTGTCAGTCACTACTTCTATACAGTGTTGTTGGAGAAAGGTGTTAGCAATAAGGGGATTCCGAAGGCTTAAACAAGAGGCTACTGAAGTCACCATTAATGCTATTCAAGATTCGAGGCGAATCTTCTTGAAGAGGGAGGGAATGATACGGTTCAGCCCTGTGATACGACCCAAGTAAGGTCAGATTCGGATTTTGGCATAAAAAGCGCAACAGTCCAGGTCAATCGGAGCTCGGGAAGGCACCCCAATACTGGTCTATACAGATTTTTGTTATTTACTTCCATTTGACTTGTGACTTCCTATTTGATTAGGATTCTTTTCCTCTAAAGGATGTGGGAGGCTGGTTTTGGAATTTCCTAGTTCCACAAGGATATTTTAATGAGTTGCAATATAATCTCCTAGTGTGGCAAGGATTCATTAATGTTGATAAGGGGATTCCGAAGGCTTTAAACAGAGGCTACTGAAGCCACCATTAATGCTATTCAAGATTCGAGCGAATCTTCTTGAAGAGGGAGGGAATGATACGGTTCAGCCCTGTGATACGACCCAAGTAAGGTCAGATTCGGATTTTGGCATAAAAAGCGCAACAGTCCAGGTCAATCGGAGCTCGGGAAGGCACCCCAATACTGGTCAACAGAGGCTATACGGATTTTGTTATTTACTTCCATTTGACTTGTGGACTTCCTATTTGATTAGGATTCTTTTCCTCCAAGGATGTGGGAGCTGGTTTTGGGAATTTCCTAGTTCCACAAGGATATTTAATGAGTTGCAATATAATCTCCATAGTGTGGCAAGGATTCATTAATGTTTCAGAATCTTTTCTTATAAGGATTCCTTATTCATCCTAGCTACACAAGGAAAGAAAGGGCTGGTGGTATTTAATGACAAGTTACTTATTTTTATTATTTTCTTTCCATGTTTGGGCTTAATTAATAGTTTGTTTTCAGCTAGGATCCAAGGCTTGTTTGGATCAGGTTATGGGCTTTTAGTTTAGGGTTTTGGGCCAGTTTTGAGTGGACCTCATATAAGTCCACATAAGAGGTCCATTAGGGTTAATTTTTCAAGAACTATTTAAACTCATGTAAGCCACAATTTCGGCAGCTTTTGATGATTATTATTCTGAATTTTTTCAGTTTTAACGTGTGAGAGTGATTCTTGCATTCTTCAGTTCTTGAACGAACTGAATCTGACTTATCGAAGATTAACTGGCTTCGTGGCGTCATTCTACTCATTCCAATAGTGTTGGTGCCTTGGGGCAGGTTTCCATTGTGTCGCACTCATATCAGACCTATTTCGGCTTTCCGGGATCAGATCTCAATCTTGATTGTGGGTTGCGTGACCACGTGATCACGAGGTTCGCATCAGTTGGTATCAGAGCTAGGCTCCGAAACAAGGTCATATCATTATGTTATTTTCCTTTTTTTTTAGTGTCCCTTAAGTTTTTCAGTGTTTGCATCCATCTTCTTGTTCTTCGTTTCTGTGTCACCTAAGCCAAAAAAAAAAAAAGGTTTATATTTCATCTTGTTACTGTCTCTAATCATATCAGTTTGTTAAGAAGAAAAAAAAATCAGAAAGAAATAGAGAAAAGAGTGATTAGTTGAAATTTGAAGGATGATTCAATTTTTGCTGCAGAAACACAAATCTTGATGAACCATAAGCAAACCACCTCGGAATCAATTTAAACTTCATATTCAGTCTATTGGGGGTGGGATCGCATGATATATCAAAGTTGGGCTTATTCTGATATTATTTGCTTGAGGTTTTAATTCGAGTTTCAATTCTGCCGCAAAACACTACTCTTAGTGAACCCTAGGTAAAACACCTTGGAAGCTATTGAAACCTCATATTCTGAGTATTGGTTATGCGATTGCACCATATATCAAATTTGGGCTTATTCTGATATTATTTGCTTGAGGTTTTAATTCGAGGTTCAATTCTGCCGCGGAAACACTACTATTAGTGAATCATAAGCAAACCACCTTAGAATCAATTGAACCTTAATATTATGTGTATTGGGGATGAGATAGCACCATATATTAAATTTGGGCTTATTTTGATATCGGCTTCTGGAGGTTTTAATTGGAGGATCAATTCTGCCGCAAACTGATCATACAAGGAGTTTGGGTACCTAGAAATAAGAGAACGACCTATAAATTGATTTTTTTGGTGATTTCATAGTATTGTAATAATACAAATTAAATTCGAGGTCATTTGGATATCGGTTTCTTTAGGTTTCCCGAATTAGATCTTGTTTTGTCGTAACGGGTCTGTTTGGTGTTATCTTTCAAAACTTGTTTTGTTTCTGTTGATTTCGTTCCTGCCATTATACTATCATCATATTTTGATATTTGGCTGTTGTTTGAGTCATTTTCATCTCCCTCGCATTAGTTTGTTTTTTCGATAAGTTCTGGTCCAAACAAAAGTCAAATTTGTATTCTCGAGTCTAAATCAATGTTCTTCATGCTATAAACTCTATTCTTGTCGTCGTCTTCTTGTTTTTTTCCCCCTATATGTGTCATGTATTCACTAAGGGAGAGGGAACAGAGGAGGATTGTAGATCAACGATGCGAAATACTAAGCCATGGTTTGGGGGTTCTAGAACGAGAAGTTGATAAGTGTAGAAGATTATTCTATGATCTTGAAGCTTCATGGGAAAAAGAGGTACAACACCAAAAGGATGAAAGACGAAGGAGAGTCGCTGTGGTTATCATTCAAAAGTATGTACGCAAGTGGTTGGTACGGCGTGCTTATTTGAAATTCTTGTCAGTCACTACTTCTATACAGTGTTGTTGGAGAAAGGTGTTAGCAATAAGGGGATTCCGAAGGCTTAAACAAGAGGCTACTGAAGTCACCATTAATGCTATTCAAGATTCGAGGGCGAATCTTCTTGAAGAGGGAGGGAATGATACGGTTCAGCCCTGTGATACGACCCAAGTAAGGTCAGATTCGGATTTTGGCATAAAAAGCGCAACAGTCCAGGTCAATCGGAGCTCGGGAAGGCACCCCAATACTGGTCAACAGAGGCTATACAGATTTTGTTATTTACTTCCATTTGACTTGTGGACTTCCTATTTGATTAGGATTCTTTTCCTCTAAGGATGTGGGAGCTGGTTTTGGGAATTTCCTAGTTCCACAAGGATATTTAATGAGTTGCAAATATAATCTCCTAGTGTGGCAAGGATTCATTAATGTGATAAGGGATTCCGAAGGCTTAAACAAAGAGGCTACTGAAGCCACCATTAATTGCTTATTCAAGATTCGAGGCGAATCTTCTTGAGAGAGGGAGGGAATGATACGGTTCAGCCCTGTGATACGACCCAAGTAAGGTCAGATTCGGATTTTGCATAAAAAGCGCAACAGTCCAGGTCAATCGGAGCTCGGGAAGGCACCCCAATACTGGTCAACAGAGGCTATACGGATTTTTGTTATTTACTTCCATTTGACTTGTGGACTTCCTATTTGATTAGGATTCTTTTCCTCCAAGGATGTGGGAGCTGGTTTTGGGAATTTCCTAGTTCCACAAGGATATTTAATGAGTTGCAATATAATCTCATAGTGTGGCAAGGATTCATTAATGTTTCAGAATCATTTTCTTATAAGGATTCCTTATTCATCCTAGCTACACAAGGAAAGAAAGGCTGGTGGTATTTAATGACAAGTTACTTGATGTAACCATATTATTCGATAGTTTCACCCGCATTTAACTAGTGTTTTGCATATGTTATTTATATAAAATGCCTTGATATTCTTTGTTTTATGTTTTGAAGGCATTTTTGGATGAAAGATGCAAAAAGGAGTAAATTGGAGGTAATTGGCAGATTTGACGTTCAGTCGGTATTTTGTGCAGAGCGTGAGTTCCAGAGATCGAAATGAAGTGATTCCAGTGGCATTAAAAATTTAACATCCATACCTTTTTGGAAATGTAATGCAAGAAAAATAAAAAGAGAAAGATCATGGAAATCACATCCTTCAAAGTCAAATCTCGCAGTCTGCCAATGTTGACCTTTGCCCATTCAAAATTCAATATCTGGAGCTTCAGAAGTCCAATTGATGCAAACTCAATTTTTTTGGATTCCTTACTCAAAGATCTATAAACGCTCCAAATTTCAGCCAAAAACGATGTCATATGAGGTATATATGATTTTTCAAAGATGACAGCTGAATTCTGCCAGCAAGCAGGTTGCGTGAAGAAACGAATCCAAATTTCATCTAGAAGCATCCAAACCCACCAGCAATTTAGCTCCTCTAGTAAATATTCTAGAAGGTCAAGGAAGGCAGCCACCAACCTCATGGCAGCCACCAACCTCAAGACAGCAGCCACCAACCACCAGCCACCAGCCGCCAGCCGCCTTCACACTACCACCATCTATTGATGTTCACACTTGAACTTTGATTTTCTTACTTACAATTTGTGTATAAATAGAGGGTGAGTAGAAGGAGGTAGTAAGAAGAAGAAGAAGAAAGAAGTAGAAGGAGGTAGCAAGAAGAAGAAGAAGAAGAAGGAAGAAACACAAACTCTCCTCTCTACAAATCAGAAATTATGTATTCTTTCATCTTTAGGAGTAGTTGTTCAATAGATATGCAAGGCTAAGCTCGTTTTCTTGGTTGCAAGGACACAAACAAACCTTCGGATTTCAAGAACTGTGAGATTTATTCTTCCTTTTATTTTCAGTTTATGTTATGAATGAGTATGTTTGTTTTCCTATGCATATTTCCTATGATTGTTTATCTTAATTGCTAGAGCGGACTCTAAGTTATTATTGTGAACAATCTATTGCTAAGTTTGATATCAAAACCGGAGTTGTGGTATATAAACTTGTGAAGGCAACTAAGCTTGATAATTGTAGCGAACTACGTTATTAAACTTAGGAGAACATTCGATCATAGCAACACAAATTGACAACTTGGTTGTTAAGATTAATGAATTTATCTGGATCTTAAGGCTGCCATTGGATTAAATCATTAGTCGACACTGTGATTGTTTGTTGGTTAGGGCTAGTTATACGGCGGATCCGTTAATTAACCAATATTAAGAAAAGATAAAATTCATGATATAAACTGGAGTTTCGTTTCAAGGATCGTTCTAATTTCCGTTGGTGGATGTGTGCTTGCAACCAAGGTTTGTTTTCTTGAATATTTCAGTTTCAATTGATTTTGTTTGCTAGTTTAATTTCTGCCATAGTTTAAATTCATTTCAAATCAATCCCCCCCAATTACATAACGTACAACATAAAAATCTAACTTCAAACTTCCTCGTGGGGATCGACCCCTTGCTTGCTCTATACTATCTTGTGTGTTTTAAGCTAGGGTAATTAATTTGTGCGACTCGCGACATCGCAACAAATTTTGGCACGCCGTTGCCGGGAGGTAATTTTAGTTGATTCTTGTGCTTGTACTGTTATTTTTAGTTTCTGTGATTGTTATTTACATTTCTGAAAAAAAAAAAGAAAAAAAAAACAGAATTTTTGCTTGCGGGTGTTACTGTTCACTTGCCGCAGCGGTACTGTTGAAGACAGAATTGTTTGTGGGAATTAGGTTTCTAACCTTCGGTTTTCTAAACTGAAATGACGTTCTGAACAAGACTAGTAGTATACCACTAGCCCCACCCTATCGAGGCCAAATTCCACTGTTTTCTAAGGTTTTTAGGTAGTTTTAGTTTTCTAGCATAGGATTTTCATATAATTTGCATTATTATTATTATTATTATTATTATTATTATTATTATTATTATTATTTTTATCGCTTGTGTGGTTGCTTTCTTTTGAGTTTTCTTAGCGATTTGATGCCAGTAACCCGTTCTACTAATCAGAGTCTAGTGCAGGTTGATCTTGAAATAGAAAGCACTTTACGCAAGTTAAGAAAGGAAGTTCACCTCAAACACCATGGCGGTTGCACGACAACAAACACTCAAGGAGCTTGCTGCTCCTAACGTGGAGAATCAACCATTGTGCATAAACATAGACAATAATGTAAACTTTGAGCTCAAATCTGGTTTTATACATTTGTTACAACATTTAATGGTCTTGCAGGAGAAGATCCTCATACTCATCTCAAGGAGTTCCATATGGTTTGTGTTGGCATGAAACCGAATGGAGTTGATGAAGAACAAGTTAAGTTGAAAGCTTTCCCTTTCTCTTTAAAAAGGGCAGCAAAGGCATGGCTTTTCTCTATTCTCCCAGGATCTATTTAGAACTTGGAACGCCATGAAGAAGATTTTCCTTGAGAAGTATTTCCCAGCATCTCGAGTTGCCAACATAAGGAAAGAAATATGTGGATTCGGCAATCTCATGGAGAGACACTTTCAGAGTATTGGGAAAGATTTGAGCAATTGTGTATTCAATGCCCTCATCATCAAATACCCGATCAGCTACTCATTCAATATTTCTATGAAGGATTGATGCCTACTGACCGTAGTATCATTGATGCTGCAAGTGGAGCGCATTGGTTAGATAAGACACCTGAGGCTGCACGCCAATTGATCTCAAACATGGCAGCCAACTCAAAACAATTTGGCACTCGTGGAGACTTCTCCAACAAACGAGTAAATGAGGTAAGTATTTCTAACCTTGAAAATAAAGTTAATGATCTTACTTCTCTTTGTGCGTTCTTTGGCTGTGTGGAAATGTGCAGCAGGTGAAAGTTTTGTAGCATATGCTCCTCACAAGGACATGCTTCGAATATGTTTGCCCAACAATGCAAGAAGATTACATTGAACAAGCTCATGCAATTGATGGAGCATTCAACGGACAACCTCAGCGTAAGTATTATCCTTTTTCCCACACATACAATCCTGGATGGAGAGATCATCCAACCTTACGTTATGGGAACCAACCTCAACAAGGCAATCAAGGCCAACAATTCCATCCCAATGGATTTCAACCCCAACAGAATATCAAGCAAGACAATCGTCATCCAATGATGATCTTCGTGAGATTGAAATGAAAACTTTGGTTCTAATACTGTTACTTTGCAACAAAAATGTCATGTCTTTTCAACAGGAAACAAGGTCAAGTATTCACAACTTGGAAAAGCAAATGGGCAAGTAGCTTCAAGTGTGGGAAAATTGGAAGCACAAATGAATGGAAAATTGCCCTCCCAAGCATTGAAATCCAATTAGAGCATGTTAGTGCGATCATGTTGCGAAGTGGGGAAAGAAATTGAAGAGAAAAGGTCAAAACAAATTGAGATGGAGGAAGAAGAAGAGATAGAAACTGAATTGAGTACAAAGAGATACATCATCCTTCTCCTCCACAAACTGAAACAAAGACCAACACTCCAAAGGTAACTCCTCACTCAATGAATTCCAGTTTAAAACAATTCCACCCTTTCCCGTGAGGTCTTCTAAGTCAAAGAAAGAGGACAAGGAAAAAGAGATTCTAGAGGTTTTTAAGAAAGTAGAACTCAACATTCCTTTGCTTGATGCTATCAAAGCAAATTCCCAAGTATGCCAAATTCTTGAAGAGTTTGTGTACTACCAAGAGAGCTTTCAAACTGAAAGGTCATGAAACGTAAGTATGGGTGAAGTTGTATCTGCTGTTGTTCAAAAGAATCTGCCTTTGAAAACAAAAAGACCCAGGTGCGTCTTTACTATTCCCATGTGTTATTGGTAATGCGTAGTTTTAAAAGAACTTTATCGATTTAGGTGCATCCATTAGTGTTATGCCTAAACATGTTTATGATTCTCTTAGTCTAGAGCCTTTGAATAAAACTAGTATTGTAATGCAACTTGCGGATTCGTTAGTTTTGTTTACCCACTTGCTGTGATAGAAGATGTCCTAGTCAAGATGATAAGTTTGGTTATTCCATGTGACTTTTATATTCTTGATATGGAACATGATTCTTGTGATTCATCAACCAGCACTCCTATATTGTTTGGGAGACCATTTCTTGAAAACTGCCAAACACAAAGATTGATTTGTGGTTAAGGATACCTTGTCTATGGAGGTAGGAGATGAAAAAAAATTGAATTTAATTTTTCATGATGCAATGACATATCCTTATAGCAATGTTATTCTATCACATGTTATGACCGAGTTAATAAGTGTGTGCAGCCAGTTTGTGATTTTGATGATGAGTATGGATTAAGCATGGCTTTTGAGCAATGACTATGATTTTACCAAGATAGAAGAGATGGAGAGGCACGTGTGTTATTCCCAAAAACATACATGAATCAGAATTGGATTTGCAAGCTTTGCAAATTGTTCCCAATGATGCAATAGTCATTTACCCCATCACAAACAGTGAATGGGTGGCGCCTATCCTTTTTGGTGGCCTAAAAAGATTGGAATTACGGTGGAAGAGATTCGAAATGATGCTTTACGAGAATGCAAGGATTTACAAAGACAAGACTAAGAATCTTCATGACCGAATGCTTACAAGAAAGAGTTTCATGTTGGAGAAAAAATCCTTCTTTATCATTCGTGTTTGAAACTTTTTCCTAGAAGAAGAAGTTGTGCTCTCGTTGATTGGACCATTTGTTTGTTCTAATATTTTTCCTTATGGTGCAGTTGAAATTACAAGTTTAGAAACGAACAACATACCTCAAAGTTCAATGGCATCGTTTGAAACCTTTCTATGAAGGTTGGACGGCAGAACTCACCGCTTCTGTAGAGTTAATTGAACCAATCTATGAAGAATGAGCATGCAATATGTCGAGCCAATGACATAAAACAAAAGCGCCTTACTGGGAGGCAACCCAGCACAAAAAGAAAAAAAAATCAGATTTGCTTTCTTTTTCCTTATCTTTTATTTTCGTTATTTACTTTATCTTTGTCATTCTCTTATGTTCCTTTGCTTTTATTTCAACATTGAGGACAATGTTGTGTTTTAAGTGTGGGGGTATTGAGAGAATTTTGGTTTTCTTATTTTAATTTTCTTTGTTGTTCTTAAAAAAAAAAAAAAACACAAATTTTGATCTTTTTAACTCCCATTGGGTGTTTTTGAGAATATGAGTATTATGTATGAGAATTAATTGAGATAGATGAAGATATAAATCAAATGAAGGAGTATGCATGCAAATTTTTAAGGTTTAATTGGTTTAGGGATTGACTTTGAGAATATGCCATGTTGACTTTATAGTGTTATACAAATGCAAGCTTTTGAGCCTTCAAAATTATATTCTTTGAGTGTGCATTCTTTCAATGATAAGTATCTCTAGAACTTGCTTCATATCTTATTGAGATTATATCCCATTACAAATATACATGAAGATGATAAAGGCATTAGGAATTTTAACCCCTCAAGCCAAAAAGCCAACCTAAAGCATATTATCCTTAGTGAACCCGTTTTGAGCTTGGTTATCTTTTTTGCTTTATCCATGTATAAGCCTTAACTTTATATATGTTTTTCTTTTCCCTGGCCAAGGATTAGTAGAGAATATACTTGTAATATTTCATGGAATTATGGTTGGAAATTATATGAAAACAAAGAAGTGATGCTTGATAAAAAAAATGGGCAAAGTTGCCGAAAAAAAAAAAAAAAAAGAAAAAAGAAAAAAAAAAAGTATTCCTTTATGTTCTTAAGGTTTTATGTTGAAAGAAGCTTGAAATCAAAAGGAGTTAAGCATTTGTGATTAAAGATGAAAAATTTATGTGCTTTAATGGAATTATATTGTTTGAAGTATTATTTTCAAAATGCTCTACTTTCTTTGGTTTGAACCTTTCCTTTTACTTTCTTTTACCTCACCTTAACCTCAGCCCTATTACAACCGGAAAATAAGACCTTTTGATTCATGTAATACTTGTAATAAGTTGCTAATGGAGATGAGATTGAAAAGCAAGCTTATGGTAGAACATACTCTTTGATTGAATTTGAGAGATTTAAACACATAAACCCTAAACACATGAGTGTTGGAGTGTATATCAATGAGAGGACCTATCACTTTGGCATGGCATAGATTTCATTTAAATCCAGACGATTGATTGAGTTTGAAGTTTGCATGTAAATAATTTCATGAGAATTATATTATTTATCCTTCATGATTGTATTCTTGTTTTATAATGCTTGTACTCTTAGACATTGATGGGAGATTAAGAAATTGATCATAGTTATTTTCAATTTAATTTTATTTATCCTTTCTCGAGGACGAGCAAGAGCTAAGTGTGGGGTATTTGATGTAACCATATTATTCGATAGTTTCACCCGCATTTAACTAGTGTTTTGCATATGTTATTTATATAAAATGCCTTGATATTCTTTGTTTTATGTTTTGAAGGCATTTTTGGATGAAAGATGCAAAAAGGAGTAAATTGGAGGTAATTGGCAGATTTGACGTTCAGTCGGTATTTTGTGCAGAGCGTGAGTTCCAGAGATCGAAATGAAGTGATTCCAGTGGCATTAAAAATTTAACATCCATACCTTTTTGGAAATGTAATGCAAGAAAAATAAAAAGAGAAAGATCATGGAAATCACATCCTTCAAAGTCAAATCTCGCAGTCTGCCAATGTTGACCTTTGCCCATTCAAAATTCAATATCTGGAGCTTCAGAAGTCCAATTGATGCAAACTCAATTTTTTTGGATTCCTTACTCAAAGATCTATAAACGCTCCAAATTTCAGCCAAAAACGATGTCATATGAGGTATATATGATTTTTCAAAGATGACAGCTGAATTCTGCCAGCAAGCAGGTTGCGTGAAGAAACGAATCCAAATTTCATCTAGAAGCATCCAAACCCACCAGCAATTTAGCTCCTCTAGTAAATATTCTAGAAGGTCAAGGAAGGCAGCCACCAACCTCATGGCAGCCACCAACCTCAAGACAGCAGCCACCAACCACCAGCCACCAGCCGCCAGCCGCCTTCACACTACCACCATCTATTGATGTTCACACTTGAACTTTGATTTTCTTACTTACAATTTGTGTATAAATAGAGGTGAGTAGAAGACGTAGTAAGAAGAAGAAAGAAGAAGTAGAAGGAGGTAGCAAGAAGAAGAAGAAGAAGAAGGAAGAAAAACACAAACTCTCCTCTCTACAAATCAGAAATTATGTATTCTTTCATCTTTAGGAGTAGTTGTTCAATAGATATGCCAAGGCTAAGCTCGTTTTCTTGGTTGCAAGGACACAAACAAACCTTCGGATTTCAAGAACTGTGAGATTTATTCTTCCTTTTATTTTCAGTTTTATGTTATGAATGAGTATGTTTGTTTTCCTATGCATATTTCCTATGATTGTTTATCTTAATTGCTAGAGCGGACTCTAAGTTATTATTGTGAACAATCTATTGCTAAGTTTGATATCAAAACCGGAGTTTGTGGTATATAAACTTGTGAAGCAACTAAGCTTGATAATTGTAGCGGAACTACGTTATTAAACTTAGGGAGAACATTCGATCATAGCAACACAAATTGACAACTTGGTTGTTAAGATTAATGAATTTATCTGGATCTTAAGGCTGCCATTGGATTAAATCATTAGTGCGGACACTGTGATTGTTTGTTGGTTAGGGCTAGTTATACGGCGGATCCGTTAATTAACCAATATTAAGAAAAAGATAAAATTCATGATATAAACTGAGTTTCGTTTCAAGGATCGGTTCTAATTTCCGTTGGTGGATGTGTGCTTGCAACCAAGGTTTGTTTTCTTGATATATTTCAGTTTCAATTGATTTTGTTTGCTAGTTTAATTTCTGCCATAGTTTAAATCATTTCAAATCAATCCCCCCCAATTACATAACGTACAACATAAAAATCTAACTTCAAACTTCCTCGTGGGATCGACCCCTTGCTTGCTCTATACTATCTTGTGTGTTTTAAGCTAGGGTAATTAATTTGTGCGACCGCGACATCGCAACATTACTTATTTTTATTATTTTCTTCCATGTTTGGGCTTAATTAATAGTTTGTTTTCAGCTAGGATCCAAGGCTTGTTTGGATCAGGTTATGGGCTTTTAGTTTAGGGTTTTGGGCCAGTTTTGAGTGGACCTCATATAAGTCCACATAAGAGGTCCATTAGGGTTAATTTTTCAAGAACTATTTAAACTCATGTAAGCCAGCAATTCGGCAGCTTTTGATGATTATTATTCTGAATTTTTCAGTTTTAACGTGTGAGAGTGATTCTTGCATTCTTCAGTTCTTGAACGAACTGAATCTGACTTATCGAAGATTAACTGGCTTCGTGGCGTCATTCTACTCATTCCAATAGTGTTGGTGCCTTGGGGCAGGTTTCCATTGTGTCGCACTCATATCAGACCTATTTCGGCTTTCCGGGATCAGATCTCAATCTTGATTGTGGGTTGCGTGACCACGTGATCACGAGGTTCGCATCAGTTGGTATCAGAGCTAGGCTCCGAAACAAGGTCATATCATTATGTTATTTTCCTTTTTTTTTAGTGTCCCTTAAGTTTTTTCAGTGTTTGCATCCATCTTCTTGTTCTTCGTTTCTGTGTCACCTAAGCCAAAAAAAAAAAAAAGGTTTATATTTCATCTTGTTACTGTCTCTAATCATATCAGTTTTGTTAAGAAGAAAAAAAAATCAGAAAGAAATAGAGAAAAGAGTGATTAGTTGAAATTTGAAGGATGATTCAATTTTTGCTGCAGAAACACAAATCTTGATGAACCATAAGCAAACCACCTCGGAATCAATTTAAACTTCATATTCAGTCTATTGGGGGTGGGATCGCATGATATATCAAAGTTGGGCTTATTCTGATATTATTTGCTTGAGGTTTTAATTCGAGTTTCAATTCTGCCGCAAAAACACTACTCTTAGTGAACCCTAGGTAAAACACCTTGGAAGCTATTGAAACCTCATATTCTGAGTATTGGTTATGCTATTGCACCATATATCAAATTTGGGCTTATTCTGATATTATTTGCTTGAGGTTTTAATTCGAGGTTCATTCTGCCGCGGAAACACTACTATTAGTGAATCATAAGCAACCACCTTAGAATCAATTGAACCTTAATATATGTGTATTGGGGATGAGATAGCACCATATATTAAATTTGGGCTTATTTTGATATCGGCTTCTGGAGGTTTTAATTGGAGGATCAATTCTGCCGCAAACTGATCATACAAGGAGTTTGGGTACCTAGAAATAAGAGAACGACCTATAAATTGATTTTTTGGTGATTTCATAGTATGGTAATAATACAAATTAAATTCGAGGTCATTTGGATATCGGTTTCTTTAGGTTTCCCGAATTAGATCTTGTTTTGTCGTAACGGGTCTGTTTGGTGTTATCTTTCAAAACTTGTTTTGTTTCTGTTGATTTCGTTCCTGCCATTATACTATCATCATATTTTGATATTTGGCTGTTGTTTGAGTCATTTTCATCTCCCTCACATTAGTTTGTTTTTCGATAAGTTCTGGTCCAAACAAAAGTCAAATTTGTATTCTCGAGTCTAAATCAATGTTCTTCATGCTATAAACTCTATTCTTGTCGTCGTCTTCTGTTTTTTCCCCCTATATGTGTCATGTATTCACTAAGGGAGAGGGAACAGAGGAGGATTGTAGATCAACGATGCGAAATACTAAGCCATGGTTTGGGGGTTCTAGAACGAGAAGTTGATAAGTGTAGAAGATTATTCTATGATCTTGAAGCTTCATGGGAAAAAGAGGTACAACACCAAAAGGATGAAAGACGAAGGAGAGTCGCTGTGGTTATCATTCAAAAGTATGTACGCAAGTGGTTGGTACGGCGTGCTTATTTGAAATTCTTGTCAGTCACTACTTCTATACAGTGTTGTTGGAGAAAGGTGTTAGCAATAAGGGGATTCCGAAGGCTTAAACAAGAGGCTACTGAAGTCACCATTAATGCTATTCAAGATTCGAGGGCGAATCTTCTTGAAGAGGGAGGGAATGATACGGTTCAGCCCTGTGATACGACCCAAGTAAGGTCAGATTCGGATTTTGGCATAAAAAGCGCAACAATCCAGGTCAATCGGAGCTCGGGAAGGCACCCCAATACTGGTCAACAGAGGCTATACAGATTTTGTTATTTACTTCCATTTGACTTGTGGACTTCCTATTTGATTAGGATTCTTTTCCTCTAAGGATGTGGGAGCTGGTTTTGGGAATTTCCTAGTTCCACAAGGATATTTAATGAGTTGCAATATAATCTCCTAGTGTGGCAAGGATTCATTAATGTGATAAGGGGATTCCGAAGGCTTAAACAAGAGGCTACTGAAGCCACCATTAATGCTATTCAAGATTCGAGGGCGAATCTTCTTGAAGAGGGAGGGAATGATACGGTTCAGCCCTGTGATACGACCCAAGTAAGGTCAGATTCGGATTTTGGCATAAAAAGCGCAACAGTCCAGGTCAATCGGAGCTCGGGAAGGCACCCCAATACTGGTCAACAGAGGCTATACGGATTTTGTTTATTTACTTCCATTTGACTTGTGGACTTCCTATTTGATTAGGATTCTTTTCCTCCAAGGATGTGGGAGCTGGTTTTGGGAATTTCCTAGTTCCACAAGGATATTTAATGAGTTGCAATATAATCTCATAGTGTGGCAAGGATTCATTAATGTTTCAGAATCATTTTTCTTATAAGGATTCCTTATTCATCCTAGCTACACAAGGAAAGAAAGGCTGGTGGTATTTAATGACAAGTTACTTATTTTTATTATTTTCTTCCATGTTTGGGCTTAATTAATAGTTTGTTTTCAGCTAGGATCCAAGGCTTGTTTGGATCAGGTTATGGGCTTTTAGTTTAGGGTTTTGGGCCAGTTTTGAGTGGACCTCATATAAGTCCACATAAGAGGTCCATTAGGGTTAATTTTTCAAGAACTATTTAAACTCATGTAAGCCACAATTTCGGCAGCTTTTGATGATTATTATTCTGAATTTTTCAGTTTTAACGTGTGAGAGTGATTCTTGCATTCTTCAGTTCTTGAACGAACTGAATCTGACTTATCGAAGATTAACTGGCTTCGTGGCGTCATTCTACTCATTCCAATAGTGTTGGTGCCTTGGGGCAGGTTTCCATTGTGTCGCACTCATATCAGACCTATTTCGGCTTTCCGGGATCAGATCTCAATCTTGATTGTGGGTTGCGTGACCACGTGATCACGAGGTTCGCATCAGTTGGTATCAGAGCTAGGCTCCGAAACAAGGTCATATCATTATGTTATTTTCCTTTTTTTTTTAGTGTCCCTTAAGTTTTTCAGTGTTTGCATCCATCTTCTTGTTCTTCGTTTCTGTGTCACCTAAGCCAAAAAAAAAAAAAGGTTTATATTTCATCTTGTTACTGTCTCTAATCATATCAGTTTGTTAAGAAGAAAAAAAAATCAGAAAGAAATAGAGAAAAGAGTGATTAGTTGAAATTTGAAGGATGATTCAATTTTTGCTGCAGAAACACAAATCTTGATGAAACCATAAGCAAACCACCTCGGAATCAATTTAAACTTCATATTCAGTCTATTGGGGGTGGGATCGCATGATATATCAAAGTTGGGCTTATTCTGATATTATTTGCTTGAGGTTTTAATTCGAGTTTCAATTCTGCCGCAAAACACTACTCTTAGTGAACCCTAGGTAAAACACCTTGGAAGCTATTGAAACCTCATATTCTGAGTATTGGTTATGCTATTGCACCATATATCAAATTTGGGCTTATTCTGATATTATTTGCTTGAGGTTTTAATTCGAGGTTCAATTCTGCCAAGCGGAAACACTACTATTAGTGAATCATAAGCAAACCACCTTAGAATCAATTGAACCTTAATATTATGTGTATTGGGGATGAGATAGCACCATATATTAAATTTGGGCTTATTTTGATATCGGCTTCTGGAGGTTTTAATTGGAGGATCAATTCTGCCGCAAACTGATCATACAAGGAGTTTGGGTACCTAGAAATAAGAGAACGACCTATAAATTGATTTTTTGGTGATTTCATAGTATTGTAATAATACAAATTAAATTCGAGGTCATTTGGATATCGGTTTCTTTAGGTTTCCCGAATTAGATCTTGTTTTGTCGTAACGGGTCTGTTTGGTGTTATCTTTCAAAACTTGTTTTGTTTCTGTTGATTTCGTTCCTGCCATTATACTATCATCATATTTTGATATTGGCTGTTTTTTTTTTTTTTGGTAAGCTGACTTATGTATTAAAAGAAAATGATACAAAGAATATAATGGGCATACCCAAGATTTACAATGAGGACAGAAACGAAACCCAACAAATGGCTACAGGCTAGCCACATCAAAACAAAAACTTGGACCAACTAGATATGCTAGGGGTACAAAAACAACCAGCTAAACATCAAATTAAGAGTCCATGTTATTGACCCTCCAAAGTCTTTGGATCCTTATGTTTTCATCTGTTTGTTGAACATTCCTTATCAAAACAAGCTTATCGCGAATGATACATTCGATTTGATCAAAAACCAAATTCGAAGCTTTAGACACATCTGCAAAGATCCTTGCATTCCGTTCTTGCCAGATACAATACACTGTAGCTGCGAAACCCAGTTTACGAGAAAAGTTGACGAAACTTTTTCCATGCCAAGAGACAGTGGCCAATCGAATCCATTCATCCAAGCTTTTTGTCATTCTTGGAATGTCGCATCTATCACAAACATTCCACCATAATGCTTTCGCAAAGGAGCATTCAAAGAACAAGTGGTTGTGATCTTCATTATTGCAGACAGAGTGAGCACCTATTGGGACCATGAATACCAAACCGATGAAGTCTATCCTGCGTTGAGAGTTTCCGTTGGATAGCCACCCAAAGAAGAAATGCATGTCTTGGGACAGCATTCTTGAACCACACGATGTCATGCCAATCAACCATTTGATGATGAATTCTTAGTTGTTCCCAAGCTATTTGACTGAGAACTCTGATTTGGCGAATCCAACCAAACAATCTCATCCTTTTGCCCTTAGGAGTAGAGGTGGAAGGAATAGCTTCTAAAATGGGGTGCCAGCCAATAGCATGAGTGATAGGAATTCTCCATTCTAAGTTATTAATCAGCACGTTCACTCTCGCGTTGTGTTCCATACCTGAATCATAGATGAAACGTTCACCGTAGGTATCAGCGAGCGGGCTGTGAGGATGCCAATTGTCAAACCATAGAGAGGTTGTCATTCCATCTCCGATGACGTGCTTCATCTTCGGCCATGCTAAGGATCTGAGCTTTAGAATCTTTCCCCAAGCCCAAGAGCAGCTTCCTGTCGCCTTGATTGTCCAGAAATTCCTACCTCGCAAGAGATTGGATCTGATCCAAGTAGACCAGATTGAGCCATCTAAGTCATTGCACAAGTTCCAAATATGTTTCAACAAGGCAATCTTGTTCCATTCTGCTATCCTTTTTATGCCTAGCCCCCCCTCCTTTTTTGGAAGACATACCTGATCCCAAGCCACTTTAGCCCTGGTAGTGCTCATATCTGAACCTGACCAAAGAAAGGATCTCATAATTTGCTCAACATTTTTTCACTACTTCCCCAGGTAATAGGAAATAGAGATGCCCAATAGACCTGGATGGAGAATAAGACTGAGTTAATCAGTTGTACTCGCCCTGCGAAAGAGAGTGTTCTACAGGTCCAATGTCGAACTTTGGCGGTAATTCGATCCACGAGGCCCTTACAATTAACAGCCTTTAGTCTGGACGAGATAAGAGGCACTCCCAAATATTTCATAGGAAGCTCCCCCTCTCTAAACCCAAGAATATGATAATCTGTTTCCCTCTCAGCTCCTAACGAACCGCTCAAGAAGATGTCACTTTTTTTGGATTTGGATATAGACCTGATAGAACCTGAAACTCTGTGAGTACATTTTTTGATCATACGGATTGAATGTACATCCCCTTTGCTGAATATCATCAAGTCGTCGGCAAAGCAAAGATGAGAAAATTCTGTCCTTCTTGCATCTCCAGTGGAACTTGAAGTTTTGGTTGGCACTCATATTGCAGAACAGCCCTGACAGGATTTCCATGCATAGGACAAACAAATATGGAGATAATGGATCACCTTGTCTCAGCCCTCTCCCCCCTTGGAAGTAACCCGCAAGTTCACCGTTGACGTTGATTGAGAATTGACATGATGTAACACAAACCATGATCCAATCAATGACTGTTCTAGGGAATCCCATTTTTATCAACGTAGCATCAATGAAATCCCACCGAACAGAGTCATAAGCCTTCATCAGGGTCTACTTTCATAGCACAACGAGCAGGACCCGTAGTTGTGTGATAGCCTTTCATTAGTTCCTGAGACAAAAAGAATATTGTCGCTGATTCTCCGTCCAGAGATAAAAGCTGTTTGATACGGACCTACTAAGGATGGTAAAACAACTTTCATTCTCCCAGCTAGAATCTTCGCGATGCATTTGTATACTGTATTGCAGCAAGATATAGGACGAAAATCTGTCAACCTCGTAGGATTAGCAACTTTAGGGGATAAGGGAAATGGATGTAGCATTCATTTCTTTAAGCATTCTACGAGTCTGGAAGAAGGAGCTAACAGCGTTGATTACATCTTCCCCCACTATGTGCCACATTCTTTTGAAGAAACCTGCGTTGAAGCCATCTGGACCAGGAGCTTTGTTGTTTTTTCAAAACTAAACATAGCATGCTTAATCTCCTCTCTTTGTGACATCTTGTGCTAGTACATGCTGTTGAGTTTGCCGACAATTTGTAAATAATTGCCGATTGCATCACTTCCTCGTTCAGGACCCTAGGCATTTGTTTCACTCCCAATACACGCTGGAAGTATGCAATTACTTCTGATTTGACTGCCTCGTGTCCTTCAGCGACTTCTCCATCCTCCCTTGTAACCGAGAGAAGCTTATTTCTATTCTGTCTACCATTTACTGATTTGTGAAAGTAGCTAGTATTCTGATCCCCCAAGCTAAGCCATTGTATCCTTGCCTTTTGTCTGAAAAAACACTCTTCTGCCCTGACAGTAGAAGCATAGTTACGAACAGCATCTCTTTCTCGCATACGCAATGTTGGATCCTCAGGCGCTGTATGCAGAGCTTGTTGAGCCCTATCCATGTGATCTTTTGCATCTTTGACTCTATCGGAAATATTGGAGAAGTGAGTCTTATTGAAATGTTTAAGTTCCTGCTTTAGCTTCCCTTAGTTTGCAACACAGTTGATACATTGGACACCCTCCTGAATGTTGATCCATACTTTCTTCACCAAGGGCATGAACTCGTCATGATCCATCCACATATCGAAGAATCTGAATGGTTTCTTTATGTTCTGAACATTGCCAGTGACTTTTACCACCATGGGAGAATGATCTGACATACCAGCAGGCAAGAATCTCGCTTCCGACAATGGGAAGCGCATATTCCACTTCTCATTCACAAGCACTCTATCTAGTTTCCGCATAATCATATTCTCAGGACATTGGTTCGTCCAAGTATAATGCATACCTGAATACCGAAGATCATCCACTTTCGCTTCACGTATACATGTTTCCAATCTGTCCATATGACCAGCCCACGTAGAAGACCCCCCTAACCTCTCTGACTGGTTGCGGATAGCATTAAAGTCGCCCATAAGAATCCATGGGGTTGACTCCCATCCATCACTACGGACTCACAATATCAGACCATAAAGCCTCACGTACAGATGCATTATTGTCTCCGTAAATGATTGAAGTATTAAAACAGATATTGGTAGCTAATATCATGACAGAAACATGGAGCCTGGTCTGACATTCCTAGAACATTCCACCTTCACCAAATCAGCATTCCAACAAACCCAAATACGACCACGACAAGAGAGAAATCATAATTATACAAGAATGACCAATTACGCAGAAGAAGTTGCGAAACATTATCTTTATTCCTGTCTCTAACCCGAGTTTTCAACCAAACCAAAAAAAAACCATCCTCTCTTGATGGATGATGAGCTGACGCAGTTCTGAATGCTTTATGGGATCATTCAAACCTCTAACATTCCAACATCCAATAATCATAGGGAAATAGAGAGGAGTACCAAACATCAACACACAAATTACCTTGACTTGCCCCCCCTCGAGGAGCCAGATTTCTTACTCTTCTTTGAAAAGCCTGGAGAACCCGTTTTCTTTTTTTCTAGAGAGTCTCTAGCCTTGCTAGCTAACTGATTAATAAAAGTTTCCCCGTCAGAAGAAATCGGACTTTGCGGACTTGTTGGGATCAGTGACGTCGACTCCTTATCATCATCTTCCTTACCTGTACCACCTCCCATAACTCCAATATCAACATTCACCTCATGACTAACAGGGTTCATGGTTGCATTACAGATGGTTTGAAACTTTGATCTAAAGAAGTACATGCATCCCCTTCCTCCGGCACCATGTCTGCTCGTAAGCTCTTCAAAATAAGAGGAGAGGTAGGATTTTCATCTTCATAACAACCAGCATTGGGCACATCTAATGTCGCAGATTCATTCGTATTACAATCAGCACTCTGTAAAGCAGATGCTAAACAACCATTCTCATTACAATTAAGCTCTTTAGATGCCAAAACAATCATTCTCACCAATCGTAACACCCTTATTTCGTTTACCAACTACCTGCCATTGAAGCTGATTCTGCTTATTATCTGCATGTTTTAGAGTTTCACAGCTCCTATTTTCCTTTTTGCCCTCTGCCCCCATTGTACGATCATCAACTTTACTGGTAGCACATATCGCTGTGGTATGTCCAAAGACATTGCAATTATTGCACCTTGAAGGAATCCATTCATAATCCGCTGAAATTGTTATGAATAACCCATTTGGACAGCGAAGGTCGTATTCCTTCACCAGCGTTTTTTCGAAGCTTCTATCTCAACGCAAACTCTTGCGTAGCTAAGCCTTTTACGCAACAATGTAGTAAGGTCAGCATGAAGGGGAACCCCAATAGCACTCGCTACATAACTCAACCCCTTAACAGTCCAATACTCGAGAGGAACATTGTAGAGCTTAACCCATACCGGAACTCTATCCAGATCATCTTTCAAAAAATTGCATGTTCGGATGCCAACGTTTAAGCACCAAAGGTCTGTTTGGCCATGTGCCATGGGGCTCTCTCCAGAACATTAGTGGCGCGATCGACAGAATCAAAAGTGAAGAGAAAGAATCCATTATCAGAAGATAAAACTTCGGATAGACCGTGGGAGCCCCATATTCTTTTAGCAATAGAATTAACAACAGGATAGGGTAATTTCTGACCCACGAAATGACCAACTAGAGTGGATTTCCAAAGTTCACAGCCATCCTCAAACACATCAAGTGGAGGAGCTACTGTCACACGACCATCAGATATTTGGCTGTTGTTTGAGTCATTTTCATCTCCCTCGCATTAGTTTGTTTTTCGATAAGTTCTGGTCCAAACAAAAGTCAAATTTGTATTCTCGAGTCTAAATCAATGTTCTTCATGCTATAAACTCTATTCTTGTCGTCGTCTTCTTGTTTTTTCCCCCTATATGTGTCATGTATTCACTAAGGGAGAGGGAACAGAGGAGGATTGTAGATCAACGATGCGAAATACTAAGCCATGGTTTGGGGGTTCTAGAACGAGAAGTTGATAAGTGTAGAAGATTATTCTATGATCTTGAAGCTTCATGGGAAAAAGAGGTACAACACCAAAAGGATGAAAGACGAAGGAGAGTCGCTGTGGTTATCATTCAAAAGTATGTACGCAAGTGGTTGGTACGGCGTGCTTATTTGAAATTCTTGTCAGTCACTACTTCTATACAGTGTTGTTGGAGAAAGGTGTTAGCAATAAGGGGATTCCGAAGGCTTAAACAAGAGGCTACTGAAGTCACCATTAATGCTATTCAAGATTCGAGGGCGAATCTTCTTGAAGAGGGAGGGAATGATACGGTTCAGCCCTGTGATACGACCCAAGTAAGGTCAGATTTGGATTTTGGCATAAAAAGCGCAACAGTCCAGGTCAATCGGAGCTCGGGAAGGCACCCCAATACTGGTCAACAGAGGCTATACAGATTTTGTTATTTACTTCCATTTGACTTGTGGACTTCCTATTTGATTAGGATTCTTTTCCTCTAAGGATGTGGGAGCTGGTTTTGGGAATTTCCTAGTTCCACAAGGATATTTAATGAGTTGCAATATAATCTCCTAGTGTGGCAAGGATTCATTAATGTGATAAGGGGATTCCGAAGGCTTAAACAAGAGGCTACTGAAGCCACCATTAATGCTATTCAAGATTCGAGGGCGAATCTTCTTGAAGAGGGAGGGAATGATACGGTTCAGCCCTGTGATACGACCCAAGTAAGGTCAGATTCGGATTTTGGCATAAAAAGCGCAACAGTCCAGGTCAATCGGAGCTCGGGAAGGCACCCCAATACTGGTCAACAGAGGCTATACGGATTTTGTTATTTACTTCCATTTGACTTGTGGACTTCCTATTTGATTAGGATTCTTTTCCTCCAAGGATGTGGGAGCTGGTTTTGGGAATTTCCTAGTTCCACAAGGATATTTAATGAGTTGCAATATAATCTCATAGTGTGGCAAGGATTCATTAATGTTTCAGAATCATTTTTCTTATAAGGATTCCTTATTCATCCTAGCTACACAAGGAAAGAAAGGCTGGTGGTATTTAATGACAAGTTACTTATTTTTATTATTTTCTTCCATGTTTGGGCTTAATTAATAGTTTGTTTTCAGCTAGGATCCAAGGCTTGTTTGGATCAGGTTATGGGCTTTTAGTTTAGGGTTTTGGGCCAGTTTTGAGTGGACCTCATATAAGTCCACATAAGAGGTCCATTAGGGTTAATTTTTCAAGAACTATTTAAACTCATGTAAGCCACAATTTCGGCAGCTTTTGATGATTATTATTCTGAATTTTTCAGTTTTAACGTGTGAGAGTGATTCTTGCATTCTTCAGTTCTTGAACGAACTGAATCTGACTTATCGAAGATTAACTGGCTTCGTGGCGTCATTCTACTAATTCCAATAGTGTTGGTGCCTTGGGGCAGGTTTCCATTGTGTCGCACTCATATCAGACCTATTTCGGCTTTCCGGGATCAGATCTCAATCTTGATTGTGGGTTGCGTGACCACGTGATCACGAGGTTCGCATCAGTTGGTATCAGAGCTAGGCTCCGAAACAAGGTCATATCATTATGTTATTTTCCTTTTTTTTTTAGTGTCCCTTAAGTTTTTCAGTGTTTGCATCCATCTTCTTGTTCTTCGTTTCTGTGTCATCTAAGCCAAAAAAAAAAAAAGGTTTATATTTCATCTTGTTACTGTCTCTAATCATATCAGTTTGTTAAGAAGAAAAAAAAAATCAGAAAGAAATAGAGAAAAAGAGTGATTAGTTGAAATTTGAAGGATGATTCAATTTTTGCTGCAGAAACACAAATCTTGATGAACCATAAGCAAACCACCTCGGAATCAATTTTAAACTTCATATTCAGTCTATTGGGGGTGGGATCGCATGATATATCAAAGTTGGGCTTATTCTGATATTATTTGCTTGAGGTTTTAATTCGAGTTTCAATTCTGCCGCAAAACACTACTCTTAGTGAACCCTAGGTAAAACACCTTGGAAGCTATTGAAACCTCATATTCTGAGTATTGGTTATGCGATTGCACCATATATCAAATTTGGGCTTATTCTGATATTATTTGCTTGAGGTTTTAATTCGAGGTTCAATTCTGCCGCGGAAACACTACTATTAGTGAATCATAAGCAAACCACCTTAGAATCAATTGAACCTTAATATTATGTGTATTGGGGATGAGATAGCACCATATATTAAATTTTGGGCTTATTTTGATATCGGCTTCTGGAGGTTTTAATTGGAGGATCAATTCTGCCGCAAACTGATCATACAAGGAGTTTGGGTACCTAGAAATAAGAGAACGACCTATAAATTGATTTTTTGGTGATTTCATAGTATTGTAATAATACAAATTAAATTCGAGGTCATTTGGATATCGGTTTCTTTAGGTTTCCGAATTAGATCTTGTTTTGTCGTAACGGGTCTGTTTGGTGTTATCTTTCAAAACTTGTTTTGTTTCTGTTGATTTCGTTCCTGCCATTATACTATCATCATATTTTGATATTTGGCTGTTGTTTGAGTCATTTTCATCTCCCTCGCATTAGTTTGTTTTTCGATAAGTTCTGGTCCAAACAAAAGTCAAATTTGTATTCTCGAGTCTAAATCAATGTTCTTTCATGCTATAAACTCTATTCTTGTCGTCGTCTTCTTGTTTTTCCCCCTATATGTGTCATGTATTTCACTAAGGGAGAAGGAACAGAGGAGGATTGTAGATCAACGATGCCGAAATACTAAGCCATGGTTTGGGGTTCTAGAACGAGAAGTTGATAAGGTGTAGAAGATTATTCTATGATCTTGAAGCTTCATGGGAAAAAGAGGTACAACACCAAAAGGATGAAAGACGAAGGAGAGTCGCTGTGGTTATCATTCAAAAGTATGTACGCAAGTGGTTGTACGGCGTGCTTATTTGAAATTCTTGTCAGTCACTACTTCTATACAGTGTTGTTGGAGAAAGGTGTTAGCAATAAGGGGATTCCGAAGGCTTAAACAAGAGGCTACTGAAGTCACCATTAATGCTATTCAAGATTCGAGGGCGAATCTTCTTGAAGAGGAGGGAATGATACGGTTCAGCCCTGTGATACGACCCAAGTAAGGTCAGATTTGGATTTTGGCATAAAAAGCGCAACAGTCCAGGTCAATCGGAGCTCGGGAAGGCACCCCAATACTGGTCAACAGAGGCTATACAGATTTTGTTATTTACTTCCATTTGACTTGTGGACTTCCTATTTGATTAGGATTCTTTTCCTCTAAGGATGTGGGAGCTGGTTTTGGGAATTTCCTAGTTCCACAAGGATATTTAATGAGTTGCAATATAATCTCCTAGTGTGGCAAGGATTCATTAATGTGATAAGGGGATTCTGAAGGCTTAAACAAGAGGCTACTGAAGCCACCATTAATGCTATTCAAGATTCGAGGGCGAATCTTCTTGAAGAGGAGGGAATGATACGGTTCAGCCCTGTGATACGACCCAAGTAAGGTCAGATTCGGATTTTGGCATAAAAAGCGCAACAGTCCAGGTCAATCGGAGCTCGGGAAGGCACCCCAATACTGGTCAACAGAGGCTATACGGATTTTGTTATTTACTTCCATTTGACTTGTGGACTTCCTATTTGATTAGGATTCTTTTCCTCCAAGGATGTGGGAGCTGGTTTTGGGAATTTCCTAGTTCCACAAGGATATTTAATGAGTTGCAATATAATCTCATAGTGTGGCAAGGATTCATTAATGTTTCAGAATCATTTTCTTATAAGGATTCCTTATTCATCCTAGCTACACAAGGAAAGAAAGGCTGGTGGTATTTAATGACAAGTTACTTATTTTTATTATTTTTCTTCCATGTTTGGGCTTAATTAATAGTTTGTTTTCAGCTAGGATCCAAGGCTTGTTTGGATCAGGTTATGGGCTTTTAGTTTAGGGTTTTGGGCCAGTTTTGAGTGGACCTCATATAAGTCCACATAAGAGGTCCATTAGGGTTAATTTTTTCAAGAACTATTTAAACTCATGTAAGCCACAATTTCGGCAGCTTTTGATGATTATTATTCTGAATTTTTCAGTTTTAACGTGTGAGAGTGATTCTTGCATTCTTCAGTTCTTGAACGAACTGAATCTGACTTATCGAAGATTAACTGGCTTCGTGGCGTCATTCTACTAATTCCAATAGTGTTGGTGCCTTGGGGCAGGTTTCCATTGTGTCGCACTCATATCAGACCTATTTCGGCTTTCCGGGATCAGATCTCAATCTTGATTGTGGGTTGCGTGACCACGTGATCACGAGGTTCGCATCAGTTGGTATCAGAGCTAGGCTCCGAAACAAGGTCATATCATTATGTTATTTTCCTTTTTTTTTTAGTGTCCCTTAAGTTTTTTCAGTGTTTGCATCCATCTTCTTTGTTCTTCGTTTCTGTGTCATCTAAGCCAAAAAAAAAAAAAAGGTTTATATTTCATCTTGTTACTGTCTCTAATCATATCAGTTTGTTAAGAAGAAAAAAAAATCAGAAAGAAATAGAGAAAAGAGTGATTAGTTGAAATTTGAAGGATGATTCAATTTTTGCTGCAGAAACACAAATCTTGATGAACCATAAGCAAACCACCTCGGAATCAATTTAAACTTCATATTCAGTCTATTGGGGGTGGGATCGCATGATATATCAAAGTTGGGCTTATTCTGATATTATTTGCTTGAGGTTTTAATTCGAGTTTCAATTCTGCCGCAAAACACTACTCTTAGTGAACCCTAGGTAAAACACCTTGGAAGCTATTGAAACCTCATATTCTGAGTATTGGTTATGCGATTGCACCATATATATCAAATTTGGGCTTATTCTGATATTATTTGCTTGAGGTTTTAATTCGAGGTTCAATTCTGCCGCGGAAACACTACTATTAGTGAATCATAAGCCAAACCACCTTAGAATCAATTGAACCTTAATATTATGTGTATTGGGGATGAGATAGCACCATATATTAAATTTGGGCTTATTTTGATATCGGCTTCTGGAGGTTTTAATTGGAGGATCAATTCTGCCGCAAACTGATCATACAAGGAGTTTGGGTACCTAGAAATAAGAGAACGACCTATAAATTGATTTTTTGGTGATTTCATAGTATTGTAATAATACAAATTAAATTCGAGGTCATTTGGATATCGGTTTCTTTAGGTTTCCCGAATTAGATCTTGTTTTGTCGTAACGGGTCTGTTTGGTGTTATCTTTCAAAACTTGTTTTGTTTCTGTTGATTTCGTTCCTGCCATTATACTATCATCATATTTTGATATTTGGCTGTTGTTTGAGTCATTTTCATCTCCCTCGCATTAGTTTGTTTTTTCGATAAGTTCTGGTCCAAACAAAAGTCAAATTTGTATTCTCGAGTCTAAATCAATGTTCTTCATGCTATAAACTCTATTCTTGTCGTCGTCTTCTTGTTTTTTCCCCCTATATGTGTCATGTATTCACTAAGGGAGAGGGAACAGAGGAGGATTGTAGATCAACGATGCGAAATACTAAGCCATGGTTTGGGGGTTCTAGAACGAGAAGTTGATAAGTGTAGAAGATTATTCTATGATCTTGAAGCTTCATGGGAAAAAGAGGTACAACACCAAAAGGATGAAAGACGAAGGAGAGTCGCTGTGGTTATCATTCAAAAGTATGTACGCAAGTGGTTGTACGGCGTGCTTATTTGAAATTCTTGTCAGTCACTACTTCTATACAGTGTTGTTGGAGAAAGGTGTTAGCAATAAGGGGATTCCGAAGGCTTAAACAAGAGGCTACTGAAGTCACCATTAATGCTATTCAAGATTCGAGGGCGAATCTTCTTGAAGAGGGAGGGAATGATACGGTTCAGCCCTGTGATACGACCCAAGTAAGGTCAGATTTGGATTTTGGCATAAAAAGCGCAACAGTCCAGGTCAATCGGAGCTCGGGAAGGCACCCCAATACTGGTCAACAGAGGCTATACAGATTTTGTTATTTACTTCCATTTGACTTGTGGACTTCCTATTTGATTAGGATTCTTTTCCTCTAAGATGTGGGAGCTGGTTTTGGGAATTTCCTAGTTCCACAAGGATATTTAATGAGTTGCAATATAATCTCCTAGTGTGGCAAGGATTCATTAATGTGATAAGGGGATTCCGAAGGCTTAAACAAGAGGCTACTGAAGCCACCATTAATGCTATTCAAGATTCGAGGGCGAATCTTCTTGAAGAGGGAGGGAATGATACGGTTCAGCCCTGTGATACGACCCAAGTAAGGTCAGATTCGGATTTTGGCATAAAAAGCGCAACAGTCCAGGTCAATCGGAGCTCGGGAAGGCACCCCAATACTGGTCAACAGAGGCTATACGGATTTTGTTATTTACTTCCATTTGACTTGTGGACTTCCTATTTGATTAGGATTCTTTTCCTCCAAGGATGTGGGAGCTGGTTTTGGGAATTTCCTAGTTCCACAAGGATATTTAATGAGTTGCAATATAATCTCATAGTGTGGCAAGGATTCATTAATGTTTTCAGAATCATTTTCTTATAAGGATTCCTTATTCATCCTAGCTACACAAGGAAAGAAAGGCTGGTGGTATTTAATGACAAGTTACTTATTTTTATTATTTTCTTCCATGTTTGGGCTTAATTAATAGTTTGTTTTCAGCTAGGATCCAAGGCTTGTTTGGATCAGGTTATGGGCTTTTAGTTTAGGGTTTTGGGCCAGTTTTGAGTGGACCTCATATAAGTCCACATAAGAGGTCCATTAGGGTTAATTTTTCAAGAACTATTTAAACTCATGTAAGCCACAATTTCGGCAAGCTTTTGATGATTATTATTCTGAATTTTTCAGTTTTAACGTGTGAGAGTGATTCTTGCATTCTTCAGTTCTTGAACGAACTGAATCTGACTTATCGAAGATTAACTGGCTTCGTGGCGTCATTCTACTCATTCCAATAGTGTTGGTGCCTTGGGGCAAGGTTTCCATTGTGTCGCCACTCATATCAGACCTATTTCGGCTTTCCGGGATCAGATCTCAATCTTGATTGTGGGGTTGCGCTGACCACGTGATCACGAGGTTCGGCATCAGTTGGTATCAGAGCTAGGCTCCGAAACAAGGTCATATCATTATGTTATTTTCCTTTTATTTTTTAGTGTCGCCTTAAGTTTTTCAGTGTTTGCATCCATCTTCTTGTTCT